>NW_006921983.1:2519368-2526419 GCF_000298275.1 Orycteropus afer afer | reverse complement strand
AAAAAAAAAAAAAAAAAACCCACTATGTTACATGCAGATAGCTTTTTGGTGAATTACTGAACTAAACCCAAATTCTGACTGGATCTCAACATTTGATAGAGCTTTAATTTAGCATATGGTTTCATCACTTAAATTATAAAAGATTTTGGTATAACGTTATAATAGAGTTTGGATTCATTATAATCTTCAATTTATCTTTGAAATTTTATTATCCCATTAAATTTCAAAATTCTAACTCTAGATTTCAAAATTCATTGTGACACACTTTGTCCTACTGTGGTGACTTGTATGTTGCTATGATGCTGGAAGTTATGCCACTGGTATTTCAAATACTAGCAGGGTTACTCATGGTGGACAGGTTTCAGTGGAGCTTTCAGACTAAGATAGACAGAAGGAAGAAGGACATAATTGGCAGAAGAATGAATAGCAGTGAAACACTGATAATAGTGCCAGAACATGAGCCCCTCAGGTTGGCAGGCACTCAAAATTCAACTGGGGAAGAGGAGACATCCTCCTTAATGACTTAAGAGACCACCTTAACGACTTGGATGGAGTCAAGCTTTCTGGACCTTCATTTGCTGATGTGGCATGACTCAAAAGGAGAAGAAACACCTATAAACATACGTTAACAATCAGAACTTAGAACATACAAAGTATGAATCTAGGAAAATTGGAAGTTGTCAAAAATGAAATGCACCATATAAAGATCAACATCCTAGGCATTGTTGTCATTAGCTGCTGTTGAGTCGTGTCTGACTCATAACAACCCTATCTGTGTACAACAGAATGAAACACTGCCTGGTCCTGTGCCATCTTCACAATTGATAATATACTTGAGTGCATTGTTGCAACTACTGTGTCAATTCACCTTGTTGAGAGTCTTCCCTATTTTTGCTGGTCCCCTACTTTACCGAGCATGTTATCTTCTTGCAGGGACTGGTCCCTTCTGACAACATGCCAAAATACTAGAGATGAAGTCTGGTCATTTTTACTTCTAAGGAGCATTCTGGCTGTACTTCCTCCAAGACAAATTTATTTGTTCATTCTTTTAGCAGTTCATGATAAATTCAATATTCTTCCCCAACACCAAAATACAAATGCATCAATTCTGCGGGCTTCCTTATTCATTGTCCACCTTTCACGTGCATATGAGTTTACTGATGATACGCTGGCTTGGGTCAGGTGCAAGAAGTGTTCAAAATGACATCTTTGCTCTTGAACACTTTAAAGAATTCTATTGCATCAGATCTCTCCAGTTCAACACTTCATTTGTTTTCTTGGCTGCTGATTCCATAGATATTGATTGTGGATCCAAGTAAAATGAAATCTTTGACAACTTCACTATTTTCTCCATTTATTATGCTGTTGCTTATAGTCCAGTTGTGAGGATTACTTTATATTAAGGTTCAGTCTACACTGAGGGCTGTAGTCTCTGACCTTTATCAGTAAATGCTGCAAGTCTTCTTTACTTTCAGAAAGCAAGGTTGTGCCATCAGCCTATTGGAGATTATTATTGAGTCTTCCTCTAATCCTGATGCTGTGTTATTTTTCTTTAGCCCAGTTCTTGAATTATTTGCTCAGCTTACAGATTGAATAAGTATGATTAAAGGACACAAACCTCACACAGACCCTTTCTGATTTTAAACCATTCAGTATCCTCTTGTTCTGTTCGAATGATTGCCTTTTGGTCTGTGTACAGATTCCTTATGAGCACAATCAAGTGTTCTGGAATTCTCATTCTTCTCAGTGTTATTGATAATTTGCCTTTTCATAGTCAATAAAACACAGGTAAACATTTTTTATAGTATTCTTTGCTTTCAGCTGAGATATATCTGACATCAGCAATGATATCCCTCATTCCACCTTCTTTTCTGAATCCAGCTTGAATTTCTGGCAATTCTCTGTCAATATACAGCTGCAGTTGTTTTTGAAGTATCTTCTGCAAAATTTTACTTGCATTGTGATATTAATGATATTATATGATAATTTCTGCATTCCATTGAATAGCCTTTCTTTGGAATGGGCACATATATGGATCTCTTCCAGTAGATTGATCAGGTAGCTGTCTTCCAGATATTAGCCTAGGACAATCTTTATGCATTCCATTTTGATTTTCACAACTTCCAGTTATCCTAGATTCATATTTCATATGTTCCACATTGTAATTATTAATGGATCTTTCCAGCTGTTTCTTCTCATTTAACATATTGGCAAATGAAGGTCCAGAAAGCTTTACTCCATCCATGTCATTAAGGTCAACTCTACTTTTAGGAAGCAGCTCTTCCCCAGTTGTATTTTGAGTGCTTTCTAACCAGAGGGGGTCATTTTCTGCCAGTATATCATACAAATTTTCTCTGACATTCGTAAGATTTTCAGTGACCAGTTATTTCAGAAGTGGACCTGGCTATGTTCTACTTCCTAGTCTGTTTTGAACTTGAAGCTTTGCTGAAACCTATCCACCATGGGTGACTGCTGGTATTTGAAACAATGGTGGCCTATCTTCCAGCATCACAGCAACACACAAGCCACCACAGTACAACAGACTAACAGATAAGCATTAGTGAGCTGAAATGGATTGGTATTAGTCATTTTGAATCAGACAATCATATGTCTACTATGCCAGGAATGGCAAATTGAAGAGAAATGGTATCACATTTCTTATAAAAAACTCCAAAAAACAAAAAAAAAAAAAATGCCTATCCTGAAGTACAATATCTATCCTGAAGTATAGTGCTGTCGTGATAGAATAATATCCATATACTTACAAGGAAGACCAATTAATATTACTGTGCTACTATTCAAATTTATGCATCATCACTAAAGCCAAAGATGAAGAAATTGAAGATTTTTACCAACTATAGTCTGAAATTGATGAAATTTACAATCACAATACATTGATAATTACTGGTGATTGGAATGCAAAAGTTGGAAACGAAGTAGCATCAGTAGCTGCAAAATATGGCCTAAATGATAGAAATGACACTGGAGAGTATGTGATAGAATTTTGCAAACCAATGAATTATTGATTTTAAATATGTAATTGGAGACTATACATGTAGACTGTGCCAGTTGGAATGCATAGGAATCACATTGACTACATCTGTGGAGAGAGATGGTGAAGAAGCGCGCTATCACCAGGCAGAACAAGGCCAGCAACCAACTGTGCAATGGACCATCAATTTCTTCTCTGCATGTTTAAGCTGAAAAAAATTAAAACAAGTTCATGAGTGCCAAAATACAACCTTGGCTATATCCCACCATCTGAAGAATAAATTTGAGACATTAAGCATTGATGACCAACAACCAGATGAGTTGTGGGATGACACCAAGGATATCATACATGACAAAAGCTAAAGTTCATTTCAAAGACAAGAAATGAGGGAAAGACTAAAATGGATATCAGAAGAGACTCTGAAACTTGCTCTTGAATGAAGAGTAGCTAAAGTGAATTCATGAAATAATGCAGTAAAAGAGCTGAACAGATGATTTCAAAGAGCCGTACAAGAGGACAAAATAAAATATTACAATGGCATTTGCAAAGACCTGGAGTTAGAAAATCAAAAGGGAAGAACACACCATTTCTCAAGTTGAAAGAACTGAAGAAGAAATCCATGCTTTGAGTTGCAATATTGAAGGAGTCTCTGGGCAAAATATTGAACAATGTAGGAAGCATCAAAAGAAGAGGGAAGGAATACACAGAGTATCTGTACTCAAGAATTGGTTGACGTTCATCCATTTCCAAAAAAAATCCAAAACCCACTACCATTGAGTTTATTTCAACTCATACTGACCCTGTAGGACAGAGAACTGCCCCATAGGGTTTCCAAGGCTGTACATCTTTACAGAAACAGACTGCTATATCTTTCTACTGCAGAGTGGCTGGTAGGTTCAAACTACCCACTCTGCACACCAGAGCTCCTTTCAGCCATTCTGTGAGGTAGCATATGATCAAGAACTGATGGTATTGAAGGAAGAAGTCCAAGCTGCACTGAAGAAATTGATGAAAAACAAGGCTGCAGGAATTTATGGAATACTTATTGAGATGTTTCAACAAATGGCTGCAGCACTGGAGGTACTCACTAATTTATGCCTAGAATTTGAAAGACAGCTTCCTGGCCAACCAACTGGAAGAGATCCATATTTGTGCCCATTCCAAAGAAAGGTTATCTGACAGAATGTGGAAGTTATCAACCAATATCATTAATTTCACATACAAGTAAAATTTTTCTGGATAATTTAAAAAATAGTTTAAGCAGTATATTGACAGGGAACTGTAAGAAATTCAAGCCAGACTACTTAGATAATTTAAAAATGGTAGTAGCCATACAATAAGAGGCAGGTGAGCACAAAATGATCAAGGCAGAGGAAGACACAGGAGCACAAGAGTTAAAGGCAACTAAGGTGAATGCTATTACATACACAATCCTGCAATAATAATAGTAGCAGTAATCTATGAGTGGATACTTAGATGGACACTTAATCTGAACAGGGGTAGGAAAATGGGAGTACACCCACAAATATATAGGTTTGACAGAAGATATCTCTACATATATATATATATATATATATATATATATATACACTGCACATATATCTATGAATGTGGTGCATACAGAGGAGAAAATTATGAAAACTTCTTAGTCATAACCAAACATCTTGAGAGAATGAGTCACTGGGCATGGTGGCTCAGGACCATAGTTTCTGGGGACACTAAGGTCAATTGGAGGAGCTCTGGTAGCGTAGTACCTAAGGTACTTGACTGCTAACTAGAAGGTTGGCAGTTCAAACCCATTAGCCACTCGGAAGGTTGAGCAATCTACTTCTGTAGTGATGCCACCTCGGAAACCCAAAGAGGGGTTGCTATGAGTCGGGTCTGACTTGATGGCACATAACAACAACAAGGTCAATTGACATAACTTAGTCTACAAAGAGAGTGTTGTACATTCTGTGGTGAGTAGCAACCAATCTTAAAAGCTTGTGAACATCCATCTATGGTACAACTATTGAACTATCCCTATCCAGAGCAAAGAAAAATGAAGAAAATCAAAGATTCAAGGAAACAGTCTAGAGAACTAATGGAGCACGTGAACCCCAGCCTCCATGACCCAGAGAGCCAAAGAACTAGATGGTGCCAAGCTACCATTGCTGACATCTTTGAAAAGGATCACAATAGGAGCTCTTGGATAGAGTGGAGGAAAATGTGGAACAAAACTCAAAATCATAAAAATGACCAAGCTTACTGGTGTGATGAGGACTGTTGGACCCCCTAATACTATGGCCCTTATTAACCTTTCAAGGAGTTCTGGAGGTGTAGTGTCTGAGGCATTTGGCTGCTAACCAGAAGGCTGGCTGTTCAAACCCACCAGCCACTCCTTGGAAGGAAGATTGGGCAATCTACTTCCATAGTGATACCGCCTCAGAAACCCAAGGAGGGGTTGCTGTGAGTCAGAGCTGACTCAATGGCAGTGAGTTTTCTTTTCTTTTTTTAAAAGAAAAAGTAGAAGTGAACTTAACTCCTGTACCTCAACTTTCAACTGAACAATAGGCCCATATGGTGAACAGTACTTCCAGAAGGATATGCACTCATTAGACCAATCAAGCATATGAGATGAAGAGGACATTTCCCCAGAGATCGAGCTAGGAAGGCAGGAGGAGATGGGAAGGAATGATGAAAGGAAGGGGTGGGCACAGGGAGGAAGTAGGAAGAATGGAAGAATGCTGTTAATGGTGGGGATTGCAGTGAATATCATGAAACAATGTGTATGGATTGTTGAATGGAAAACCAATTTGCCCTGTAAATATTCTTGCAAATCACAATTTTTAAAAAAAAGAACATTGAGGAAAGTGAAGAGACATTGAAAAACACTAAAGAAATTTTTAAAAAAGCAAAAGACAAATATGAAATATTGACAAATAAAATGAAAAATACAGAAGTTGAAAGAGAGAAATGAAAAATGCTCAGAAAAAACTATTATGCCGAAACAAAGGAAGATGCTTCTAACCAAAAAAAATAAAGAACCACAACAGGAACTTGAAGTTATCACTTTGGAGCTAGACAAGCTTAAGAGAGACAAATATCCTATCAACAACAGGCGTTGAATCTATAAATGAAGCTATCAAATCTCTGATAGAGCAATATCACAGAGTCTGCCTAAGTAAAAGCAAAAGAAGTTTATTGAGAGATAGAGATGGTTGGGATGTATAAGATGTCTGAATTCAGAGTGAAGGTGGCCATTTGCCTAGACAATGAGGGAAAATACAATTTTGTACAGTCAAGGCAGGAACTAAACATTTCAACATCCTAATTGGTTAAAATGAAATCAGGGTAGATAAAGGTGGGATACCTAAAAATGGGGATTTAGCAGGTATAGGTGGATAGCACATAAGTGGGAAGGAAAAAACAAAAATGGTTGTTGCAATACATAGGCAGGAAACTGCCAGAAATTCAAGCTGGATGCAGAAGAGGATATGGAAAGGGGGATATAAATGCTGCTGTCAGATGGATCTTAGCTGAAAGCAAAGAATACCAGAAAGATATTTACCTGTGTTTTATTGAGTACGCAAAGGCATTTGACTGTGTAGCATAACAATTTATGGATAACATGGAGAAGAATGGGAATCCCAGAACACTTCATTGTGCTCATGAGGAACCTATACATAGACTAAGAGGAACAGAACTAGGGAATACTGAATGACTTAAAATCAGGAAAGGTGTGTGTCAGGGTTGTATCCTTTCACCATACTTATTCTGTACACTGAGCAAATAATCTAAGAACCTGGACTATATGAAGAAGAACAAAGTATCAAGATTGGAGAAAAAGACTCATTAACAACCTGCAATATGCTGATGACACAACCTTGCTTGCTGAAAGTGAAGAAGACTTGCAGCATTTACTGATGAAGGTCAGAAGCTATAGCCTTCAGTATGGATTGTTGTTGTTGTTATTTGCCATTGAGTCGGCCCTGACTCATAGCGACCCCTCCTTGGGTTTCCGAGGCAGTATCACTACGGAAGTAGGAATGCCCAACCTTCCTTCCGAGGAGTGGCTGG
>NW_006921983.1:2512171-2518882 GCF_000298275.1 Orycteropus afer afer | reverse complement strand
AGCCGGAATGCTACTTAGAAGTGAGAGTGGCCAGACTTCATCTCTCGTACTTTGGTCATGTTGTCAGGAGGGACTAGTCCCTGAGAAAACATACCATTCTTTGTGAAGGAGAGGGTCAGCAAAAAAAGGTGAAGCCCCTCAGAGATATATTGACTCAGTGGTGCAAAAATGGGCTGAAATATGGCAACGATTGTGAGGATGGCACAGGACTGGGCTGTGTTTCATTTTGTTGCACGTAGGGTCGCTATGAGTTGAAACAGACTAAATGTCACCTAACAACAAGAATTAGCATCTCTGAGGGGATGGCCAGATTATGCATGTTTTTTATGTAAGTAATTTTTAGCCACAATGAATTTTGAAAACGATTGAGCTAGAATTTTAAAATTTAATGGGCAATAAAATTTCAAAGGTAAAATAGAAGAGTCTGTGTCTAAACTCTGTTAAAACATTATACTAACTCTTTCATGTAAATATGAGCGAAAGGTTACGTAATGAAATATACTAAATTATACAGCTAACCAGTGACACCTTTATTTTTAACAGCTTTATTGAGAAATAATGTACAATAAAAAGTAGAAACAAATGGCTATTGAGTGAGTTCCAACACATGGTGACTCCATGTGTGTCAGAGTAGAACTGTGCTACATAGGCTTTTCAATGGCTGATTTTTTAAAAAGTAGAGCGCAAGACCCTTCTTCTGAGATGCCTTGGGCTAGACTTGAACTTCCAACTTTTTGGTTAGCAGCCAAGTGTGTTAACCATTTGTACTTCCTAGGGACCCCTAATGTACAATAAACTGCACATATTTAAAGCATGTGATTTGATGAGTATATGTACATGTGTACATGTGTGAAACCATCACTAAATTCAGGGTAATGAAAAGATTCTTTATGCTCCTTTGTAATCTATCCATCAATTCGGATCCCATCCCATTCCATCTCCAGGCAACTAATGATCTGTATATAGATTAGTTTGCATTATATGTGTGTGTGTGTATGTGCATAAAATCACATAAAATGTAATTATTTTTGTCTCAGTTCTTTCACTCTACATAATTTTTCTGAGATTTATCCATTTTGTTACATGTATCGGTAGTTTGTTCCTTTTTTATTGCTGAGTGGTATTCTGTTATATGGATATAATACAATTTATCCACTTGCCTATTGATGGATATTTGATGTGTTTCTAGTTTTTGGCTATTATAGATAAAGTTGCTATTAACATTTGTCTACAATTCTTTGTGTGGCCCAAAAAGCAAAACTGTTGCCATGGAGTTGATTCTAACTCATGGCATATGCTTTTATTTTCATTCAGGAAGCACCTAGATATGAAATAGCTGGATTTCATGTTAGTATATGCTTTATTTCTTAAGAGCTGCCAAATTTTTTTCCAAAGGGGTTTAACATTTCACATTCCCACCAACAGTGTAGGTGTTCAAGGTGTTCTACACCCTCACTAACATTTCATTTCAAATCTAATTTTAGCTATTTACCAGTGTGTAGTGGTATCTCATGTTTTAATTTGCATTTCCTGATGATGAATGATACTAGATATATATATATACACACATATATCTCTTATATATCTTTGATTATATGTCTGTTGAAATCTTTTAAATTGGATGGTTTTTCTTCTTCTTACCGAGTTGTAAGAGTTTGTTTATATACAGTTGACCATTGAGCAACATGCAGGTTCACTTATATATGGATTTGTCTTAAGATATGGATTTTGGAGAAATTCAAGAGCTACTAAACACTACACCAGAGGAATTAACAGAAGACAACTTCATGGAGATCATTGCTTCCAAACTAGTGCCAGATGATGAGGAAGAAGGTGTAGAAGAAGCAGTGCCAGAAAACAAATCGACATTAGACAATCTGGCAGAAGGGTTATGATTACTCAAGACTGCTTTTAACTTTTTATGATATGGACCCTGTGATATGGGCACTGAAAGTAAAGCAAATGGTGGAAGAATGATTGGTATCATGTAGAAACACTTACAGAGAAATGAAAAAGCAAACAAAGGAGACAGAAAATACAACGTATTTCTGTAAAGTTACACTGAGTGTGCCTGAGTTCACCTGCCACCCCTTCCACCTCCTCCACCTCTTCTGCCTCTGCCATCCTTAAGACACCATGACCAACCACCTCTTCTCTTCCTCCTCCTCCTCAGCATATCCAGTGTGAAGACATGAGGATGAAGATCTTTATGATGATGATAATAAAATAATTACTAACAAATCCCACTTTATAATAAATACCATTAATAAATTAATAAAATAATTATCAATAAATACCACTTAATAAATAGTAAATAATCATTATTCTTTACAGTTAGTAAATTTATCTGTTGTGTATATGTATGAGAATCTTCATGTGAAAATCTAAAATCTATATGGCAGCAACTGTGTTAATTTTTTATGTTATCGGTAAGGCTTTTGGTCAACAGTAGGCCATTAGTCGTTAAGTTTTTGGGGAGGCAGAGTTATATATGGATTTTCAACTGTGTGTAGATCAGTGCCCCTAACCCTAGCATTGTTCAAGTGTCAACTGTATTCTAAATACAAGTTTGTTGGATTTTTTTTTTTCAACATTTTTTGTGATTTGGTGAAAGCTTACAGAGCAAATCGATTTTCCTTTCACAATTCATGCATGTTTTATTTCAATCCCCTCAAGTTAATATCACTCATCCCACTTCCTCCCTGTGTTTCTCGTTTCCATTCCTCCTTTCCTGACCTTTCCTGCCTTCTGAATTTTGTCCTTGGGCAAATTTTGGTCTTAAATTTTGGTCTCAAATGGTTGAGCTAAGGAGTGCATACCTTCCTAGTGATGCAGGTATACCCGTGCAGGTATACCCAGTTGGGGCTTTGTAATTTTTTTTATTATTATTATACTATAGATTTGTTTTGTTTTTAATAAATAAATGAAAAGGGCCTTAGGATGAATTGCTTTAACTCCTCTGGGAAAAACAAAACAAAAAACCCTCTGCTATGGAGTCGATTCCAACTCATAGTGACCCCCATTGGGTTTCCGAGGCTATAAATCTTTACAGAAGTAGATTGTCCCATCCTTCTTCCACGGAATGGCTGATGGGTTTGAACATCCAACCTTCTGGTTAGCAGTCAAAAAGCCTTAGGCACTGTGCCACCAAAGCTCCTTTTAAAATTATCTGTGACAAGAGGTATGCTGATAACATCTTTCCTGTTCTCATTAGAGTAGCGATAGAATAATGCTACTAAAACACCTCATGCACTGGAAGAAGGTAGGGAGAATCATCCTATTTCAGTTCTTCATCTATAATTTGAAGTTACAGATATAACAAAAGAATTCCTTTAAATACTGTTTTCTGAAAAAAAAATGGAACAAATTCAGTCTGTATTGTTTAAATCAATATATTTAGAAGTAATTTATCACTTAGTGAAGAACAATCTTGATATGATTGAACAACTAACATGGTGAAGATATTCTGCTCACTACATTATGATCACAACATACCAGACTCTTTAAAATCTTGCCAAAATGAATTATGCATACTCATGTATCAAAGGAGTTTGATTGGGTAATGTGAACTCCTTTGAGGTATTTATGACTTTTTGCCATTATAAAAAATTTTGGCAGGTGTGTAAAAGCATTAAAAATGCCACATTACCAGTATAAACTGTGCAATAACCTGGGAAATTTATTTTGTAACCATTAAAGCAAGAGCTGAATTTCTCTAAAAATTGACTTGGTTAATGCTCTGATATGTTCAATGAAGAAGAGGCTGTTTGAATCCAGAATTTTTTTTTTTCTAAATTAGTAAACTTTATTCATATATATTAGTTTTAAGCAGAGTGAAGAACTCCCATATATCCCCTCTTTTCCTGCCCACAGTTTCCTTTATTATAACATCTTGAAAGGATATGGTACATTTGTTACAGTTGATGAACCAGTATTGATACATTATCATTAACAAAATCCATAGTTTACATTAGGGTTCCATTTCTTGTGTTGTACATTTATAGTTCTATGGGTTTCCACCTATGTACAATGTCCTATATCCACATTACAGTATCATATATAATAGTTTCACCACCCTAAAAGCACCCTATACTTTACTTGGAAGCTCTGGTAGCATAGTGCCTAAAGCACTTGACTGCTAACCACAAGGAACCACCAGCCACTCCTCAGAAGGAAGGTTGGGCAATCTACTTCTGTAGTGATACCGCCTTGGAAACCCAGGGAGGGGTCGCTATGAGTCAGGTCCGACTTGACGGCACATAACTACGACAACATACTTTACTTATTCATTTTCCTACCTCCAGCCCTGGCAGGCACTACTTTATCTGCAGTTACATTTTCTGGAATATCATGTAGTTTGAATCATATACTATGAAGGCTTTTCAAACTGGCTTCTTTCACTCAGCAAAATACACATTTAAGGTCCCATGTGTCTTCTGCTGGCTTGATAGCTTATTTATTTTTATTGCTGAATAATATTCTATTCTTTGGATACATCATAGTTTATCCATCCAGTTATTGAAACACAAGGTGTCTGCTTCCAATTTGGGACAATTATCAGTAAAGCTGCTATAGACATTCATGTGCAGGTTTCTCTATTAACATAAGTTTTTATCTCCTTTGGGTCAATACCTGGAACACATTTACTGGATCATATGGTAAGATTAAGTTTTGTATGAAACTGCCAAACTATTTTCCGAAGTGGCTGTACTATATTTCATTCCCACCAGTAATGAGAAGAGTTCCTGATGCTCAGAATCCTTGTTAGCACTTGGTATTGTCAGTTTTGAGAATTTTAGCCTTTTTAATAGGTGTATGGTATGATCTCATTGTTTACTTTTTAATTCACTAATAAGATGTTGAATATCTTTTTGAATGCTTATTTGACATCTCTAGGTCTTCCCCCCCGCCGACCGCCTCCTTATTGTATATTGCCTTTCCGTCTGTGTCTTTTTTGACACTTTTTGAAGTCTATTTAGACCTTTAGCCCATTGTTTAATTCAGTTTATTATTATTGAAGTTTTTTATTTTTATTTTTTATTGATTTGGGTGAAAGTTTACAGAGCAAATTGGACTTCCAATTCAACAATTCATGTACATTTTTGTGACATTGATTGTAATTCCTACAATGTGGCAGTACATTTCCCCCTTCCTCCCTGCATTTTGTGTTGCCATTCATCCTTCTTTCCTACTCCTTCCTGTCTTCTTAGCTTTATCCCTGGGCAAATGCTACCCTATTGATCTTCTATGGTTGATTGTTCTAATGAGTACATACCCTTCTGTTATTACTGTGCACCTTATAAGCCTGCCTAGTGTTTGCCAGAAAGTTGAGCCATGGGGGTTGAGAACAGTTCCTGGCTTGACGGGTGTCTAAGGACCATAGTCTTGGGGTCCACCAGTCTTTATCAGACCAGTAAGACTAGTCTTTTTTAATGATTTTGAGTTTTGTTCCACATTTTTCTTCCACTCTATCTGGGACCTCCTAATAACAGACTTCAGTTTCCTGCCATCCCATGGAATTGTTCAAACAAATTAATCACATCTTCCTATGGGAACCAGTGAGTATGCCATCCTCTTGTTACTACAAAACTTGTCCCCCACAGTCCCTGCTTTATCACTGTGTTTCTGAGTGTAATTCTTATGTGGCCCCACATGGCATGGTGTCCTCCTCCTCCTTCTTCATTCTCTTTCAGAGTGTCAGTTTTAAGAGTTCTTCATATTTTTTAGATACAAGTCCTTTATCAGATAAGTGTTTTGTAATTTTTTCCCCCAGTGTCTGGCTTGCCTTTTAATTCTCTTAACATTGTATTTCACAGAGCAGAAGTTTTCATTTTAATGAAGTCCACCTTAACAATTTTTTCTTTTATGGACTGTGCTTTTGGTGCATTTAAAAAGTCATTTGCAAACCTAGGGCCACCTAGATTTTCTCCAATGTTATTTTCTAGTTTTATCAGTTGGCATTTTCAGTATCCTTAACTGATTTTCTCCCTGCTGGACGTGTAATTACTGAAAGAGAAGTGTTGACGTCTCCAACTATAATAACGGGCTTGTCTGTTTTTCCTTGAAGTTCTATCTGTTTTTTTTCCCTCATATTTCATGCTCTGTTGTCAGTTGCATACACATTAAAATTTGTTACATCTTACTGGTAGCATAGTGCCTAAGGCACTTGACTGCTAACCAGAAGGCTGGCGGTTCAAACCCACCAGCCACTCCTCGGAAGGAAGGTTGGGCAATCCTACTTCCGTAGAGATACTGCCTTGGAAACCCAAGGAGGGGTCGCTATGAGTCAGGGCCGACTCGATGGCATATAACAACAACAACAAAACATCTTAGTGGAGAATTGACCCTTTATCATTATTAAATGCCCTTCTTTATCCCTGTTAATTTCCCTTGTTGTGATGTCTGCTTTGTTTGAAATTAATATAGCTATTCCATCTTTCTCCATCCCTTTACTTTAAAAAAAATTTTTTTTGTAAAGTATATAAATAAAACATTTGTCATTCCTACCGTTTTTTATATGTACAATTCAGTGACATTAATTATGTTCACCGTCTTGTGCAAATATCACCATGTAATTTTCAAATTTCTTCATCACTCAACAGAAAATCATTACTTCTGAAATAGTACTTTCCATTTCTCCTTTGAACTGTCCTTGGTAACCATTAATAAGCTTTTATCTTTATTCGTTTGTCTATTCTAGATATTTCATAT
>NW_006921983.1:2484488-2489807 GCF_000298275.1 Orycteropus afer afer | reverse complement strand
TTCTGTGTCTGTGTTAATTGGTTTCCCTTTTCTTTGTTGAAGAGGGTCTGTGCAATCCTTCTGCCTAGTCTGCCATCTTGCCCCACCTCCTTTGCCCATTTTTTAATTGGATTGTTTGTCTTTTTGTTATTGAGGTGTTGGAGTGTTCTATAAATTCTAGTGATAAGTCCCTTGACATGTATGTTATTACCAAATATTTTCCCCCCAATCTATAGGTTCTCTTTTGACTCTTTTGGAGAAGTCTTTGGAAGCACCTAAAAATTTAATCTTTAGAAGGTCCCAATCATGTGGTTTCTCTTCTGCTATTTGTGCATTTTGAATTATGGCTGAATATTTTTACACTGTATGTATAAACCACATTTTGCTTATCCATTTTTTGGCTATTATGAAAAGTGTTACAATGAACATTGGTGGACAGGTTTATCTTTGTGTTCCTGCCTTCACTTCTTCTGGGTATATATTTAGGATTAGTGGTTCGTATGGTTCTATGTTCACATGTTTGAGGTACTTCCAAACTGTTTTCCATAGTGGCTGTTCCATTTTACATTCCCACCAGCAATGGATGAAGATTGCAGTTTTTCCCACACCCTTGCTCTTGACAACAATCTGTTGTTTTCCATTTTTTTGATAATTGCTATTGAAATAGAGGTAAGATGGTATTTCATTGTAGGCTGGATTTGCATCTCACTGATGGCTAATGACTTTGAGCTTTCTTTATGTGCTTGTTGGCTATTTCAGTATTCTCTTTCTGGAAATATCTGTTTAAGTCTTCTGCCTGTACCCAATTTTTAAATTATATTGTTTGTCTTTTTGTTGTTAAGGTTTAGAAGTTTTATATACATTTTGTATTATTTATTACATATACTATATATTATTTATATTATGTGGATTATATAGGAGCTCTGGTGGTGTAGTGCCTAAGGCATTTGACTGCTAACCAGAATTCTGGGGGTTCAAACCTTCCAGTCACTCCTCAGAAGGAAGGTTGGGCAATCTACTTTTGTGATGGTAATATATATTAGATATTAGACCCTTATCAGATATATGTTTTTGAAAAAATTTATCCCAATCTGTGGTCTGTCTCTTCATTTTGCTAATAACATCCTTTGATGAACAAAAATATTTAATTTTTATGAAATCTCATTTGTCTATTTTATCTTTTGCTGGTAGTCCTTTTGTTTTTGTATTTAATAATGCATTGTTAAAAGGTAGGTCCCACAGCCTTTCCACTACATTTTCTTCTAAGGATTTTATAGTTTTAGTCTTCATATTTAAGTCCTTGACTCATTTTGAATTGTTTCTTTGTATATGGTGTGAGGCATGCATACTGTTTCATTCTCTTTGTGTCAAAATCCAATATACCAAAGGCCAATTACTGTAGAGGCTCTTCTTTCCCCACAGAATGAACTTAGTACCCTTGTTGAGAATCAACTAACCATAGATGTATACATTTATTTCTCAAATCTGAATTCTATTCTTTTGGTCTATAGGTCTGTTATTATTCCAGTACCAAGCTATTTTACCATGTCTTTTTAGTTTGTATTGGAATCAGGAATTATGAATATTCTTTTAGATTGCTTTAGCTATTTGGGATCCTTACCCCTTTCATATAAATTTAAGGATTGGCTTTTCTGTTTCTATAAAAAAGCCTGTTGAAATTTTGTGGTGCCATGAGTTACTTGGTATGGCTCTTCTAGCCATGGTCTTTGTGATTCCCACCACATGACTTGGTGGAACTATGCAAATGTGAGGTGCTTGTGGCCTACCAAGGGGATTGGGTAGCTTGTTAGTAATGTAAATAAGGTTCATGGCACCCTTGTGGGGGTAGAACCGTGGAAATAAGGTGCATGGAACCCTAATGTATGGTTCGGTCAGTTCTGTCATTCTGCTAGACATAAAATGAGCCTTCCTAGAAGCAGAAGAGGGGATCTCACTACCATCAAGAAGGAAAAGCCTATAGTGGAGCACACTCTTGAACCCAAGGTCCTTGCACTCTGACGATGGCAGAGAGATGGTGGCAGCAGAACCGAGAAACCAACATGAGACAGAATGGCAGTCTTGCTGCCCCATTGAGTGAATAAACTGAGTGCCTTTGGCTTGCTGGCAGAGTGGGGTGCACCTATGTGTACCTATTGACAGAGTTAAAAGAGCTTTGTAATGCTTGCCTCAGCAGGGTAGAGGCCAGGCTGAGAGGCCAAGGGCCAAAGAAAGGCATGCCTGAGAACATGGCCAAAGGGAGACTATCTTGATTGAAGAATTGTATCCTGAGTGTTTCTGAACCTGAATTGTGACCTGTTACTTCCCTAATAAACCTCATAATGGTAAGTATTGTCTGTGAGTTCTGTGTTCATCATATTATTGAACCCAACAGCGAAGTAGTGAGTGTCATGGAAGGGATGGGTGGTGTTAGAATTGGCAAAAAGTTTGGAGGATGGCAGCATGTCTTTTACTTCATAGGAATCAGCTATGGGTTGTTGCTGTTGATCTTTCTGTTTTCTCCTCATGAAGTTAGAAGAGGTAAAAGGATGCCACCCCTACTTCCTTTATGCAAATTTGGATGGCAATTATTTTGAGTTTATAGTATTTGTAGTATTGGGTAGTATTGCATCTTAATTTTATGATGCCTTCCAATCCATAAATGGAATATCTTTCCATTTATTTGGGTCTTCTTTAATTTCTTTAATTAATGTTTTATAGTTGTCTGAATATAAGTCTTTCACCTTCCTAGTTAAATTTATTTTAGGAACTTTGTTCGTTTAGATAATATTGTAAATGGTAATGTTTCCTCAATTTACTTTTCTGCTTTATAATTGTTGATCTTTAGAAACATGGCTGATTTTTATGTGTTGACTTTGTACCCTGCAACATTGCTGAATATATTTATTGGTTCTGATAGCTTTCTTGTGGTTTGTTTAGGCTTTTCCATACATAAGATTATGTCATCTGTGGAAAGAAATAGTTTTGCTCCCCCCCCCCCTTTTTTTAGCCTATTTTCTCTGGCTAGGACTTCCAGCAACTTCCAACAACTTCATGATGTTGAATAGCAGTGATGAGAGTAGGGATCCCTATCTTGTTCTGATCTTAAAGGAAAGGGTTCAGTTTTTCTCCATTGAGTATTATGTTGGCTGTGGGTTTTTCACAAATTCTCCTTGGTTCCTTTCTATAGTTTCTATCTCTTTGTGGAAATTCTCATTTTATTCTTGTAATGCTTTACTCGTTTCTTGTAGTTCATTGTCTGTGTTTTCCTTTAGTTCTTTGAGCATATTTAATATTGTTGTTTTCAAACCCACCAGCCACTCCTCGGAAGGAAGATGGGCAATCTACTTCAGTAGAGACACTGCCTTGGAAACCTAAGGAGGGGTTGCTGTGAGTTGGATCTGACTCGATGGCAGTGAGTTTGGTTTTTGGTTTTGGTAATCTTTCTATTATCTGGGTTTCCATAGGGTCAATTTTTGCCTCTTCATTTTGTTTCTGTGACTGGTCCATCTTCTCCTGTTTCTTTTATGCTTTGTGATTTTTTGTTTGAATGGAGCAATTGAATATTATAATCTGGTAACTCTGGAACTCAGATTCTCCCCTTTCCCCAGATGTTGCAATTATTCAAGGCTGTAATAGTCCTTCTGTCAGCATCTCTCCTAACTATTTTTGCAAAGACTGTCCTCCAAAATATGCCTGGATACTAAGGACTTTATTTCACAGCTCATGCCCAACTAGTGTTTTGATGGAGATTTCCTTATGCAGGGCATCAAAAAGAAAAAAAAATCTGATTCTCCCACTTCTATGGATTGCTGTTGTTACTTAATGAAGTCTGCAATCAACTGTTTAGTGACTTTTTCAAGCTAATTTTTCCAAAGTGTGTTCCAATTCTGCTATTTTTGCAGTCAATTACTGGCCTATGATAAATCGTCTTCTCTCTTCATCAAGCACTCCCCTGGTTTATTTAACTCTCTGATCAAGTTCCAGAGTTCCAAAATAGTTGGTTGAAATTGCTCTTTCCAGTGCATTTGTTGTTTTGGTGGTGTGATGGACCTCTAGACCTCCCTGCGTTATCATTTTGCATGATATCGTAATGTCGTTAGTATCAATATTCTAAATGAAGTCGGTTAGGTGGGGAAGTGGAGCCTAAAGCCCTTGAATTGACAAGTATTGGAGAAGAAGAAGACAATGGCAATGCTTGTTATTGTAGTACAGAGAGCCCCAGGTGTCAGCTCTCTGAGTTCCAAGCAGGCAGGGAATGTACATTACTTTTTCTTTAAATTGTATTTTATTTTACTGTGTTACTGATGGAGGTTTATAAAACATAATGGTTCCCCATTCAGGTATTTCTATACAGAGTGTTCAATGACATTGCTTACATTCTTTACAATGTATTAACGTTCTCATTATTTCCATTTGGGCTGTTCAGTTTCTATTAATCTAATTTCCCTGATATCTTACTTTCTCATCTTTGTTTTAAAGTAATTTTTGATCATTTGGACATCCTTTAGTTTTAATTTATCTGTTCCTTTATATTTTGTGGGTTTCTTGTAAACCACATATAGTTTTTTGTTTTTGTTTTTCAATTCCATTCTGATAAGTACACTTCCATCAAGTCAATTCCAAATCATTGTGATCCTGTACAGCAGAGTAGAATTGCCCCATATGGTTTCTAAGTCTATAAGTCTTTGCAGAAGCAGACTGTTGCATCTTTCTTCCATGATGTGGCTGGTGATATGAACTGCTCACATTTCAGTTAGTAGCTGAGTGCTTAAACCACACCACCAGAAACACTTCAAGTATATTTCTTAAAAAATATATTTTTAGTGACTACTCTAGAGTTTGCCATAGGCATTTAGAATTAATCTAAGTCTATTTTTACTTAGCACTGTAACGCTTCATGGGTAATATAGGTATTTTATTACCAAATGTTTCCAAATTCCTCCCTTATTACATCACTATAATGAATTTCACTCATCCATAAACTTAATCGCCCAATACATTATTGCTGTTGTTGTATTGAATGAATAGTCATCTATTAGAGCAATTAAGAATAAGAAAAATAAGATTTTATTTTACCTTCATTTAGTTTACTCTAATCTTTATTTATGAAGACTTGAGTTTCTAACCTATATACTTTTCTTTCTTTTTGAAGAATTTATTTTAACATTTCTTGCAAGATGTGTCTTCCTTTAGTTTTGCTTGTCAGAAACATTTTTATTTTAACTTTTGAAGGATGATTTCTTCAGATACAGAATTCTAGGTTGGTAGTTTTTTTTTGACACTTTTTTTTTTTTTTTTAAGTATTTCTTGTCAGAAACATTTTTATTTTAACTTTTGAAG
>NW_006921983.1:2478753-2480817 GCF_000298275.1 Orycteropus afer afer | reverse complement strand
AATTCTTTTTGGTACAGTGCCTCTGTGTATTCCTTCCATCTTCTTTTGATGTTTCCTGCATCATTCAATATATTGCCCATAGAATCTTTCAATATTGCAACTCTAGGCTTGAATTTTTTCTTCAGTTTGTTCAGCTTGAGAAATGCCAAGTGTGTTCTTCCCCTTTGTTTTTCTAACTCCAGGTCTTTTCAAATTTCATTATAATAATTGACTTTTTCTTCTTGAGCTGGGAGCTCTGGTGGCATAGTGCCTAAGACATCTGACTGCTAATCCAAAGACTGGCACTTCAAACCCAGCCACTCCTCAGAAGAAAATTGGGCAATCTACTTGCATACAGATACCGCCTCAGAAGCCCAAGGAGGGGTTGCTATGAGTTCAGTTGACTTGATGGCAGTGTTTTTTTATCTTATTTTATTTAATTAATTTATTTTTTATTTAGCTGCTCTTTTATTCTTATTTTAAGAAATCTTCTGTTTAGCTCTTTTATCTTGTCATTTCTTCCACTTGCTTTAGCTACTCTCCATTCAAGGGCAAGTTTCAGAGCCTTTTTTGACATCCATTTTGTTTTTTTCTTCCTTTCCTATCTTTTTAATGACCTTTTACTTTCTTCATGGATGATGTTCTTGATGTAATTCCACAATTCTTCTGGTTTTCGGTCATTGGTGTTCAGTGTATCAAATCTGTTCTTTAGATGGTTTCTAAATTCAGGAGGGATATATTCAGGGTCATATTTTGGTTCTTTTGGACTCATTTTAATTGTCTTCAACTTCACCTTGAACTTGTATATGAGCAGTTGATGGTCTGTTCCACAATCAGCTTCTGACCTTGTTTTGGCTGAAGATATTGAGCTTCTCCATTGCCTCTTGCCACAGATGTAATCAACCTGATACCTGTGTACTCCATCTGGCAAAGCCCATGGATATAGCCACCATTTGTGTTGTTGAAAAAAGGTATTTGCAAGGAATAAGTCAGTCTTACAAAATTCTATCAAACGATCTCCAGCATCATTTCTGTCACCAAGGCCATATTTTCCAACTACTGATGATTCTTCTTTGTTTCCAACTTTTGCATTCCAATTACCAGTGATAATTAACACATCTTGGTTGCATGTTCAGTCAATTTCAGACAGCAGCAGTTGGTAAAAATCTTCAATTTCCTCATCTTTGGCTTTGGTGGTTGATGTGTAAATTTGAATAATAGTAGTAGTAAGTCATCTTCCTTGTAGGTGTATGGATATTATCTTATCACTGACAACATTGTACTTCAGGATAGATCTTTAAACATTCTTTGTGATGATGGATGTCATGCCATTCCTTTTCAGTTTGTCATTCACAGCTTAGTGGATCATATGGTTGCCTGATTCAGAATGGCCAAAACCAGTTCATTTCAGCTCACTAATGCCTAGGATATCGATCTTTATGAATTCCCTTTCGTTTTTGAAAAGGTCCAATTTTCCTGGATTCATACTTTGTACATTCCATGTTCCCATTATTATACAATGTTTGCAGCTGTTTCTTCTCATTTTGAGTTGTGCCACATCAGCAAATTGAGGTCCCAAAAGCTTTACACTATCCACCTCACTAATGTCGGCTCTACTCTGAGGCAGCAGCTCTTCCCCAGTTGTATTCAACAGCAACAACAACACCCTGAGGGGCTTATCTTCCAGCACTATATCTGACAATGCTTAGGGGTATTTATAAAGTTTTCCAGTAATATGTGAGACAGTGTTTCACTGCTATTTATAAGGATTTCACTGGCCAATTCTTTGAGAAATGGATGGCCTCTTATTTCTGTGTCTGTCTTATTCTGGAAGCTGCAGTGAAACCTGTCCACTATGAGTAACCCTGCTGGCATTTGAAACACTGGCAGCATAGCCTGAAGCCTCACAACAACATGCAAGCCACCACAGTACAACAAACTGACAGACAAGTTTGTCTCCCTTAGTTGTTCCAAACCACTCTGCTCACTTTCTGGTCTCCCTTGTTGTTGTTGTTGTTGTTTGCTGTCGAGTTGGCCCCGACTCATAGCGACCCCTCCTTGGGTTTCCGAGGCAGTATCACTACG
>NW_006921983.1:2468695-2478653 GCF_000298275.1 Orycteropus afer afer | reverse complement strand
CAGAAACATTTTTATTTTAACTTTTGAAGGATGATTTCTTCAGATACAGAATTCTAGGTTGGTAGTTTTTTTTTGACACTTTTTTTTTTTTTTTTTAAGTATTTCACTCTATTGTGTACTTGATTGCATGGTTTCTAAAGAGAAGTGTAATATAATTTTTTGTTCCTCTACAGGTAAGTTGTTTTTTTTTTTTTCATTTTGCTTTCTTTTAGGATTTTCTCTGGTTTTCTGCAGTTTAAATAAGATATGCATAGGTGTACATCTTTTGACAGTTATCTTTCTTGATGTTCTCTGAGCTGCCTGTATCTATAGTTTTAGGTCTATCATTAATTTTGGAAATGTTCAAACATTTCTTCTCCTTTTTTTCCTCCTGGTATTCCTATTATGTCTATGTTATACTTTTGTAATTTTCCCATAGCTCTTAGATAGTCTTTTTCAATTTTTCATTCATTTTGCTTTTCAGTTTGGGAAGTTTCTTTTGACATATGTTCAAGTTCACTGGTTATTTCCTGGGCTGTCTCCAGTCTACTGTTGATCTAATCAATGCCATTACTCATTTATGTTTCTGTGTTCTTGATATAGCGTTTCTTTTTGAGTCTTCCTTAGAATTACCATCTCTCTACTCACGTTACCCATCTGTTCTTGTATGTTTTCTGCCTTTTCCATTAGATCCCTTAACATATTCATTATAGATATTTTAAATCCTAGTGTGATAATTAAAAAATCTGTGTTGTATATGAGTCAGGTTTTGATGCTTGTTTTATATCTTCAAACTTATAATATGTTTATTGGAATATGAGCATGATGTTTTACATAATAGGAATTGTGGGAAATAGGCTTTAATGTGAAGTTCTTTGTTAATATAGCTAAAAGTTGTACTGTGCTTAATGATTGCTGTTGCTGTAGGTGCCAGAGGTTTCATTTTTCTGGTCCCTTTTTATCTCCCTTGCTGCCTTTGAATTTTCCTCAAACCCACCAGCCATGCCTCAGAAGGAAGGTTGAGCAATCTACTTCCGTAGTGATATCACCTTGGAAACCCAAGGAGGGGTCATTATGAGTTGGATCCCACTCAGTGGCAATGTGTTTGGTTTGGTATTATGTGAAACAGGAAGGCCAGAGGAGGCTCAAGCCATACAGCTGCTCTTCCTCTAGATCAGACAAGCCTCAGGCAAAGTGGTTTTCTTACAAGGGCAGGCACCTGCCATTGAGGAAAGATAGCTTCTGGGTTTGTTTCCAAATGGCTACTTTTCCCCATTTAAAAATGGTTGATTTTCCTCTTCCCCTACCAGAAGCATGAAAGGGACTTTTCTAGATTCTTCACTTTAAGAACCTGTTCAGGCTGCTTGTTCTCATTTGACTGGTCTTCATTTATTTCCATAAAATGAGAAGAGTGGAGAATTAGATTACAAGAAACTTCCCCTATATATACTCAAGAGTCAAATAGATGCATCATAGAATATGAGTATATCTAATATGACTAAATAGTGCTGCGTTAAATATTATATCATAACATTTATTCACTTCAAGTTTGATTTTCAAATCATAGTCATTTGTTGTGAAATTAATAAAAAGATTCTTGAAATTTCCTGAGAATACCTTAAAGAATCTGTGTGCATGTGTGTGAAAATTTTAATAATCATATCTGGTTCTTTTATTTGTACAATAGGTTGAAATAGTCTTTCTGATGGGTTATACTTTTTATTCATATTAATTCTATTATAGTAACTGTCAGTCTCTTTTTATAACCCTTAATGTGAATCATAAAGAAATTGAGTTTAGAATATTTTTAAGCACAGCAGGTGTGTGAATTTTATAAGATGTCCTCACACTTATGTATACAGTGTTGCATGAAGTTGAATACTGAAAGGGTTCAGCTGCCTCAGTTGTGACAGCATCCTATTGTGATCACCCTGAAGTGCTTTATTACTCTTCAAATGTTTGTTTGAATAGGGAAAAAACTGCTTTGGAACAAATATCATGTTACAAACTTTTAAAAGCTTACACTTTTTGAATAGAAAACAATGTAGTTTTATACAAGTAGAAAGAAAAAGAAATTTTGAAATAGTGGAATAATACATAAAAAAATTAGTCTTCTCTGTTTCTAAAATTCAATTGTATGATAACACTCTCAATGGTTTGATTTTGGGATATTTTTATGTATATTTTTAATATGTATCATTTTGTGGTTTATTCTTAGCATAACCAATTTAGGAGATTAGTGGCCGTGTCATTATATTCATGCTTCATGCTTTTATTTATTAAACTAATATTTATGACATACCTATTTTATGAAAATACTATGTTGGTTCTCTAGTGCTGCTATAACAGAAATACCACAAATGGATGGCTTTAACAAACAGGAACTTATTCTCTTACAGTTTAGGTGGCTAGAAGTCCAAAATCAGAGTGGTAGCTCTAGGGCATGGGTGAAGCCTCCTCGACCTTCGACTTCAGCTCTGCCTCTTGCTCCAGGCCCATTGGAGCTGGAGGCATCTCTTAACTCAGGCTGCTGAGGCTGATGGACCCAAGGTTGGCAGATAAAATAACATAATCCCAACATCAACAGACAACACAGCACACTGATTCAAGTCTAGGAACTGCAGATGAAGACTTGGCCACATACAGGATCCAAAATGAGCTGCTTATTGGTCCAGTTGTGAGGATTTTCATTTTCTTTATATTGAAGTGTAATCCATACAGCAGACTGTAGTCTTCAATCTTCATCAGTAAGTGCTTCAGGTCATCCTCATTTTCAGCAAGCAAAGTTGTGATGTCTGTGTATCACACAGGTTGTTAATGAGTCTTCCTCCAATCCTGATGCCACATTCTTCTTCATATAGTCCAGCTTCTCAGATTATTTGCTCAGCATACAGATTGAATAATTTATGATGAAAGGATACAACCCTGACACACATCTTTCCTGATTTTAAAACACGTAATATCCCCTTGTACTGTTGGAATGACAGCCACTTGGTCTACGTACAGGTTCCTCATAAGCACAATTAAGTGTTCTTGAATTACCATTCTTTGCAATGTTATTCATAATTTGTTATGATCCACACAGTTAAGTAGCTATGGTGCTCTGTTTTCAGGTTAAATCTTCTCATGTTGTCTTGTTAGTTATATGCCTATGTTCTGTGAATTAGGCAATGATGTAAGAAGCTCACGGCTGGTGATAAGAAGAGTAGCTTCCTGGTGCTGATTCTACCCCATGATACAGGGAGGGCATTGGTGCTTACAGGCTCAGCATTTGTGATTTTCATCCTTAATGACTCATTTTGAAAGTCAATGACATGTGCTGACTTAGACTTTCTAAAGGATGATTTTATACAAGACAAGTTGCAAAGGCAAGTCATTTGACCAATTAATGCCCCTCATGCTTGGTCGTCACATGTCCATGCCAACAATTTTTGGAACTTGGAGATAAGGATGTTTCAGGAACTATCCCTTGAAAGTGTTAAATGTCTACTCTGCATATAGTCAATGTGCTACAGTTAATTTTGTTGAATTGAAAGATTGGTCACCTCTCATATTCCCAGGGCTTGTGCAGGTTCCCACATCACATCAGTCCCAGAAAAGTAATTACCTTCCTCGGGTCAACACACCCTGATAAATTGTAGAAGCCTCCAGTGGAAGTCTTCCCATCACCTAGGAGCAGCAATAAATCAACTAGGCAATCCCAACAAAGAGTCACTTCATTATCGAGTGTGTACTGAGAAAATGACTTTGCTTATTTAGGAGGTAATGGATATTACAGCAAGATGCAAAACGTGATCTGAAAGTAATATTGACTCTCTCAATGTGCATTTGGCATTTAAGATATAGTCATTTTCAACCATATATTTGGACCTTTTGTTCTCGAACCTGGGTGCTGATGACAGCATTTACGTTCTTCACCTCTGTGATTATAAAGCAGAAGAATGACTTCCTGTTTGAGATCCAGGGGAAAGTGGAAGGTCTTCCCCCAGAGATGACCTCAGAGCATGCTTCCTCCACCCCTTCTTGGTTCTGTCCTGGGCCCCAGGCACCCATGCACTCAACTCCCTTCTTCTCACTCTGCTCCAATGCTCCTGAGAAAACATCCATTGTCTTTATCCTCCATGCTTTTCTGTTGATTTTTGAATAAAACTCAGAATCATTGCTGTAGTCTCAAAGACCTTCATGATCTGTTGTTTCTAGGTGCCATGGACTCCATCTTCAACTCATGTGACAGAGAGAACTGTCCCATATGGTTTTCTTGGCTGTAATCTTTTTGGACGCAGATCATCAATTCTTTTTCCTGTGCTGGGTGTGTTTAACTGCCAACCTTTGGGTTAGTAGCTGAGCACTTTGCCATTGCACAACCAGGGCTCCTTTCCACAATCTAACCCTACCTTTATCCCTAAGATGATTCTCTCTATAGAACTTCATCAGGGGAAATGCCTGTCTCATCACATCAGTTCCGACGTGAAGCCTGATCACCATGACATATCCCTAGTGATGTGGACCTTGATCACTGGGCTATGGTTGGTGTCTGATGGGTCTCCCCACTATGAAGTCACAGTTCTTTACCTTTGCCTTCTATTCTGTGAGAACAATCTGTAACATCCCACTCAGGGATGAACCACACAGCATTACAAACCATTTTCATTTTACATAAAAGAAAACTCACAGCTTGGAAATCATTTATAGTTAAAATTAAAAAAGTGTTGAAACTGAATTGTTAAGATGATTTTAAAAAAAATCACTTTAACATGAGGAAGTCAAACATTTTCAATAGAAAATAATAAGTGGTTCCATGTGTTTCTAGTCCAGCACCTCCTTGCTTCATCTTCTGTCATTTTTGTGACCCATTAAGCTCTCCTCCACTCCATGAAAAGGCTCCAGCTGTGCATGACCATGACTTCTGCTCCTTATCTCCAGCCACATGAGACCATGGACAACCTATGCATGGGCCTGCTTACCTCATCCACTCTACTGGGCTCTGGGGTTAGTTCATGCCCAACCTTGCTCAATGGACTCATCAGCCATTTGGATCCATCAGAGGGTCATGTCCAAGTTTTATCTATTCATAGAAAGGTTCCAGGGGCCCAAGCACACCTGTTTATTTCACCCTATAAGTTCTTACCTGAAAACTAGTGGCCTACACTCCTTAACTGACCTAATATTCTGAGTGAGTAGGAGCCTCACAACTCAGTATGCTGAACAGCAATAATAATGCAACTCTCCCAAATTCGGTTTCCCAGTTCTCATGGTGTCATGAATAGCAAGCCCAATTGCAGTTTTGAATAAATAAAAGTAAGACTAGCTTTAAACTATGATGAACCAAAACCAAACCAAGCCAAACCAAACATTGCCGTCAAGTCGGATCCGACTCATAGCAACTCCCCCTTAGGTTTCCGAGGCAGTATCGCTACAGTAGATTGCCCAATTTTCCTTCTGAGGAATGGCTGGTGGGTTTGAACCAGTTAGCAGTCAAATTCCTTAGGCACTACACCATCAGAGCTCCCAAACTGTGATGAGGAAGAAGAATTTTGAATACACTGTCGACTGCCTGTAGAAGAAACAAATTAGTCTTAGAAGAAATACAAGAAGGGTCCTTAGAAGAGAGGACAACAGGACTTTGACTTGCTCACTTTGGACACTTCATCAGGAAAGCTCAGTCACTGGAAAGGGGTACCACGGGTGGTGAGGGCCAGCAGAAATAAAGGAAAACCTTCAGTGGGGTGCATTGACACATTCGCCACAACAATGGACTGAAACATGCTAACAGCATGAAGATGGCAGAGAATATTCCATTCTGTTGTACATAAGCCATGAGTTGGACTTGACTCAATGGCTACTAACAACACTGACAAGATTAGGACGCTTTTCGTGTCCCAGTGCTGATTCCTCAGACATTGCCTTAAGAATAGCTCATTGCAGTTCACAAAAGAAGGCAAATCGCTACAATTTTCTCAGCACACATGGCCATATCCTATTTTGAGTTCAATCTTCTGTGAGTTCTTACCTTCAATGATAACAGACCCACCACAGCCTGTAAAACAGTCAATGAGGAAACAGTCAGTAAATGAACCCCAAACATGCCCTGCCCAACAGGACCCATTCCTCCATTTCCTTCAGGAGTTTGGTGACGACAGCATCTGATCAGAATCCCTAACCAGGACACTTGGAGCGTCAACAACTCCAACTTGTGTTCGCCCTCCCTCATTTCCACCTGTCAGTACTTCTGCTCTCTTGGGAATATGCCTGGATTCCCCGTGACTCCCCCTTCTTTGGGAGCAAAACTCCTCTACTTCAAGTGTCAGGTGCCATCTGCCACTGCTGGCCACCTTCATGATTTGGAAACTGCTGGGAAATAGAGCATAACAGCCAGGCAGGCGAGACCACAACGGGACGCCCTTGGGCCCAGCCCAGCTGAGCCTGCAGGAGAGTTTTCGTTACGAAATATTAACCACCATGCACAGATGACACTTTGCATGACCACCTGAAACGCATGGAGGACATCTGCAGATTGAAAACATGAACCTTGTCGGAACCTCTGAACTCTATCAAGAGGTGCAGCCAGGGGACGGGGGACCTAATCTTGGCTGGAGGCCTGTAGCCCCACCACAGTCACGCCATGAGCATACAAACTAGAATAGGAAATTGTGTTGGACACACTTAATTTCCCCCAGGATAACAGCTAGCTCATCGTGGCACCAGGCCAGATTCCTGGGGCCCGCAGAGAATTGCAGGCTATGCAGCCTTTGATGACTCCAACACTTCCGGCTATGTGGATGGCAACTTTGACTCCCTCAATAAATTGTCCCCTCCACCCCCTCAGCTCCTGAGAAGAGTGTTCGAAAGGCCATGTTTTTAGCTATGTACCATCTGGCTGTGAGAAACCATAGCTGCTAACATCAGGGAAGCAGGGCTCTCTCCTTAGCAGAGCCTGATAACAACATGGCCCAGGAAGGTGGAAATGAGAAGATAAAAGGATTTACGAGCTCTTTCGAGGAGGCCTGTTTATTTATTTTAATTCCACTCGATTAGACAAATGGTCTGAAGTGATTTGCATTCTTACATGAGTCAGAACAAGGTTTTTTTCTTTTTTTAGTCAATAACCTAAGACGTTAGAAAATATGAACAAGGAAAAAAAGTAAGGCCAATAAATACAAGCCTTAATTCCTTTGCAGAAATTACAAGTGGGCAGGTTTGACTCTGCATGCCCTTGCAGACAAAGAACAAAGGAACACTCGCTTGAAATAAGCACAGCTCTTCCAATATTAAAATGAGAAAAATATTTAAATTTTGGAGCCTTCTAAAACAGACTTATGGAATTTATTGAACCATGTGCTCAAAATCATCTCTGTAATCCTGCAAAAGTCACTAACTGAGATTTCTTTCAAGGACTATCAATCCATGTTGATGGCTTGGCCTCAGAGCACTATTTGATAAGAACCATCCATGAACTGGGTGTCCCTGGGTGACACAAACGGTTAAGCACTCAACTACTAACTGAAAGGGTGGTGGCTTGAACCCACCCAGAGGCACCTCAGAAGAAAGCTTGGTGATCTACTTCTGAAATGTCACAGCCTTGAAAACCCTATGAGACAGCCCCTTGGCACACATGGGGTGGCCATGAGTCAGAATTGACTCGATGGCCATTAGTTTGGCTTTTGGTTTAACTATGAACGTGTGATCTAGATACTGACATGTTCGCTTGGCCAAGAAGTAGAGACCTAATCTTAGTTTCCTAAGGCTACCATAAGATAATTTCAAAAAATGGGTAGCTTGTAAGATCTGAAATTTATATTCTCACAGATCTGGAGACTGGAAGTCTGAATACAGAGTGTGGGCAGGACCATGTTCTCTCCAAAGGCTTGAAATCCACTACCATCGAGATGATTCTGACTCATAAGGACCTCCATTGCATTTCCAAGGCTGTAAATCTTTAGGGAAGCATATTGCCTCATCTTCCTCCCATGGAGCAGCTGGTGGATTTGAACCACTCACCTTCTGGTTACCAGCCAAATGTCTTATCCATTGTGCCACCAGAGTTCCGTAAAGGTTCTAAGGGAAGGGTCAATCTTATTTCTTCCAATGGCCTCAGGAATGTTGGGCTTTCAGCTGTAGCATCACTCCATCCTCACAGGATGTCTATCCCCTTGTCTGTCTGTCTTTCTGGTCTCATCTCCTCGTTATAGGGTACCATTCAGATAGAATTAGGGTCATCCCTGCTCCAGCATGACCTCCAAACAAGGTCCCATCCCCAGGTTTTGGAGGGCAGGGCCGGACTAGATGGAGAAGAAATTTAGATCCCCAGGCAGAGGGCATCAGCAGGGTCCCTTCATATAGTAACAATGGGAAAAAGAACAAAAAAGACTATTTGTGTACTTTATTTCAAATAACAAATTGCCGAATTAAGGAAAATTATGTAATAAAAACATGTGCACACCTTGTCAATCTGCCTTCATGATGGCTTCCGCTGTCTGGGTGGCATAGCGTCTGAGAACACATTGCTTCCAGCCAAGTTGCTTTGGGAGAGGCAACTTGTAAGTTGTGTGGCGTCATCCTAGCTCATTGGTGAACTTTCCATGTGATATTAAAACAGTACTTTGGTGATGCAGAATAATGAAAATACCAAGGACTGCCACAATGAACAAATCCATCCTGGAAGAAGTGCAGGCAGAATGCTCCTTAGAAGCAACAATGGTCAGACTTCGTCTCACCTACTTTGGTGATATTGTCAGAAGGCACCATTCTCTGGAAAAGAATATTATGTTGGGTAAAGTGGAGGGTCACCAAAAAAGAGGAAGGCCCTCAACGAGATGGATTGACACTGGGTGCTACGATGGGCTCAAGTATAGCGATGATTGTGAGGATGGTGCAGGCTTGGGCAGTGTTCCATTCTGTTATATTTAGAGTCACTGAGTCAGACCCAACTTGAGGACACTTAACAACAACTAGTGGCTCAGTAGCTAATGCACTCAGCAGGGAAAAGACCAGGTAGTCTGCTTCTGTAAAGATTTACAGCTTTGGAAACTTTACAGGGCAGTTCTACTCTGTCCTGCAGGGTCTCTATGAGTCAGAACACACTCATCAATGGCACTGCATTTGGGTTTTTAGTTTCTTAAATACAAGAGTATTTTCTATAGATGCATTTTGTGTTCCTTCCATCACACTGCACCCCAGGCAGATAATTATGATAACTACTTGATAGGTTGTTTTGATAATATTTTAGACAAAAATTTTTGACACACATCAACTGTTAAGCCTAGCCCCCTGAGGAATGGATTACCAACCTATAGTACATACACACAATGGAATACTATGCAACCCTAAAGAATAACCTAGAATCTGCAAAACACCGCATAATGTGGATGAACTTGGAGGACATTATGCTGAGGGAAATAAGTCAATTACAAAAGGACAAATATTGTATTAGTCTGTTATTGTAAAAGTCAAGGAAAGGCTTATCTATGGAAGGAAATTTTCCTTGTTGGTTACCAGGGGTGGGGGTGGGGGGCGAAGGAACACTGTTAGATAGGTAGAGACAAGTATTGATTTGGGTGAAGAGAAGGGCAATGTACCAAATATGAGTGATCAACATGGGGGCATTGAGGAAGAGGAAGATATAGAGAGGTACATGGGAGGTACAGACAACAAAGATGAACCCTTTTGCACATACAGTACTGCATTGTCAGTGAAGGCAAACATGGGTATACAGGGGGATAGATGGGTGGACAGGCTGAACTATTAGGAATGTCTATGAAGCAGGGAGTGTACCCAAGACCATGTACAGGGTTGGCAGACAGTGGTCCTATAAGTATATTTGTATGATCCGAATTCCCAGGTGTATAGCAGAGCTGACAAAGGGCAAGGATGTAGTCAATTCTTGGTCACAGCCAGCTACCCAGAGAGACTGAGTAGTTGAACCTGTGGGCTTGGGACCATAGTCGCAGGGGACATCAAGCTCAATTGGCATAACATACTA
>NW_006921983.1:2452550-2468575 GCF_000298275.1 Orycteropus afer afer | reverse complement strand
TGTTGATGTGTAATCCATACTGAAGACTGCAGTCTTTGATCTTCATCAATAAGTGCTTCAAGTCATTTTTACACTCAGCAAACAAGGTTGTGTTGTCTGTATATCACAGGTTGTTAATGAGTCTTCTTCCAATATTAGTGCTGTGTTCTTCTTCATATATGAAGCTGGACTATAGTCCAGCTTCTTGGGATTATTTGCTCAGCATACAGATTGAATAAGTGTGGTGAAAGGATGGAATTCTGAAACACTCCCTTCCTGATTTTAAACCATGCAATATCCCATTGTTCTGTTTGAACAATTTCCTCTTGGTCTATGTACAGGTTCCTCATGAGCACAATTAAGTGTTCTGGAATTCCCATTCTTTGCAATGTTACTCATAATTTTTCATGATCCACACAGTCAAATGCCTTTGGATAGTCAGTAAAACACAAGTAAACTTCTTTCTGGTATCCTTTGCTTTCAGCCAAGACCCATCTGACATCAGCAATGATATCCCTCATTCCACTTTTGAATCCAGCTTGAATTTCTGGAAGTTCCCTGTCAATATAGTGCTGCAGTCATTTTTGATAATCTTCATAAATTTCTTTTTGCATCTGATATTAGATGGTATTGTTCAATAATTTCCACATTCTGTTGGATCACCTTTCTTTGGAATGGGCACAAATATGGATCTCTTCTAGTCAGCTGGCCAGGTAGCTGTCTCACAGATTTCTTGGCATGAATGAATAAACACCTCCAGCACTGCATGAGTTTGTTGAAACATCTCAGTGGATATTCCGTCCATTCTTGGAGCCTTGTTTTTTGGCATTTCCTTCAGTGCAGCTTGGACTTCCTCCTTCATTACCATTTGTTCTTGATCATATGCTGCCTCCTGAAATAACAACGTCATCCAATTGTCTTTGGTATAGTGACTCTGTGTATTCCTCCCATCTTGTGTTGATGCTTCCTGCATCATTCAATATTATGCCCATGGAATCCTTCAATATTTGCAATTTGAGGTGAGGCTTGAATTTTTTCTTTGAGTCTTTCAGCTTGAAAAATGCCGAGTATGTTCTTCCCTTCTAGATTTATAATTCCAGGTCCTTGCACATTTCATTATAGTACTTCACTTTGTCTTCTTGAGCCATGCTTTGAAATCTCATGTTCAACTCTTATTTCATCATTTACTGAATTCACTTTAGCCATTCTCCATTCAAGAGCAAGTTTCAGAATCTCTTCTATCATCCATTTTTGTCTTTTCTTCCTTTCCTGTCTTTTTAATGGTCATTTTCTTTCTTCATGTATGATGTTCTTGATGTTATCCCACAATTCGTCTGGTCTTCAGTCATTGGTGTTCATTGAGTCAAATCTATTCTTCAGATAGTCTCTAAATTCAGGTGGGATATATCAAGGTCATATTTTATTCCTCGTTGATTTTGTTTAAATTTTATTCAGCTTCAGGTTAAACTTGCATGTGAGCAATTGATGGTCTCTTCCACCGTCAGCTGCTGGCCTTGTTTTGACTGATGATACAGAGCTTTACCATCACCTCTTTCCACAGTTGTAATTGATCTGATTCTTTTGTATTCCTTTTGGTGAGGTCCATGTGAGGTCTACTGTTTACATTGTTGAAAAAGGTATATATAATGAAAAAGTCATTACCCAAACCCACTGCTGTTGAGTTGTATCTGACTCATAGTGATCCCTCCTTGGGTTTCTGAGGTGGTATCACTATGGAAGTAGATTGCCCAACCTTCCTTCCAAGAATAAGTGATTGGTCTTGCAAAATTCTATCATGCAATCTCCTGCGTCATTTATATCACCAAGGCTATATTTTCCAACTACTGATGATTCTTCTTTGTTTCTAACTTTTACATTCTGACCACCAGTAATTATGAATACATGTTGATTGCAAGTTTGGTCCATTTCAGACTGCAGAAGTTAGTAAAAATCTTCATGTTCTTCATCTTTGGCCTTAGTAGTTGGTGCATAAATTTGAGTACAATAATATTAACTGGCTTCCTTGTAGCCATATGGACATTATCCTATCACTGACAGCATTGTACTTCAGGATAGATCTTGTAATGTTCTTTGTTCAATGAATGTGACACCATTCCTCTTTAATTTGTCATTCCTGGCATAGTACTCCATATGATTTTCTGATTCATTGTGGCTAATAAGTCCAGTTGAGCTCACTAATGCCTAGGATATCAATCTTTATGCATTTCACTTCATTTTTGATAACTTCCAATTTTCATGGACTCATACTTCGTACATTCCTCATTCTGATTGTTAGTGAATGTTTGCAGCTGTTTCTTCCCATTTTGAGTCATACCCCATTAACAAATGAAGGTCTTGAAAGCCTTACAGCATCCCATCATTAAGATCAAGTCTACTCTGAGGAGGCCGCCTTTTCCCATTCCTATTCTGAGTGTGTTCCAACCTCAGGGGCTCATCTTCTGGTACTATATTAGACAGTATTTCACTGCTATTCATAAAATTTTCCAGTAATATATCAGACAGTTTTTCACTGCCATTCATAAGGTTTTCAGTGGCCAATTTTTTCAGATATAAAACATAACTATCTAAGCAAAACTAGGTTAGTACATTTACCTTTTGCTAAAGAGTGAAGACCATTTGTTTGCTATCACCATGAGTGCTGTCATTAAACACAGTGCTTCTTATACTTTCTTATTACCTTTATTACTCATATTTGTGGTAAACCAAGGAAGGATCAATAGCTTTGTTTCAACAGTTGGCTATTGCTTTATTTTGTTCTGCTATTATCAGTTGTTGTTCAAATTGCACAAATTGTGTATCCTAATTAATCTGAGGCCTGTATACATATGACCATTCTAAGGGATTTAGAAATCAATGAATATTTGGAATATTAAATGTTTATTTCAGTTTTGTACTTACTGATTTTCATTTTCTGACAGCACATACAAATTAAAATATAGGTATATTTTTATATATTGAAAATATAATTTCATAGAATCAAAAATGTTTTTGTGTATTTTCTCCATTTCTATATCCTCAGTATGAAACACAGTACTTAGTCCATAGTAAGCACCTGATGCATTTTTCTTAAATTAATGAATTTTCCATAATGTAGGTGGCATACCTACATAAATTAAATTGCATTAGAAGGGAAAAAAAAGGAAAGAAAACGTTCTTTAATTTAGAAAAAGTTTTAAAATAAAAGAACATTGTATCAGTTTCTAAACTATTGTAGTAACTAACATGTTTATTAGAGTAAAATGTTCTCAACATAATGCACTAAAAAACCTTGGGTTTTAGAAGTAAAAAAGCAGTTCAAATCCAGGCTCTATAATTTCTTAGGATGTGTGTGATTTTAGGCATATTTTTAAACTTCTTTGTGCTTCAATTTAATCCTTTGGAAAATGGGGATAATGATATCTGCCTAACAGGATTTTTGTGGAGGTTAAATTGTGTATACTGTGCAATATGTAAATACATACAATATCTGAAGTGCTAACCAGTGCCTAATAGTTAGCAAATCTCAGTAAATGGTCTTTGCTGTTAGTAGTGGACACAGACAACATAAAGAGTGTACAACCCAGGCAAAGTTAGTTTTTCTATTCCATCTTTATTGCTGTTCCTTATTAATTGCTAATTGTAGTCAAAGTGGAACATAAATAAGTTGTGGTAGTAGTGAAGTCTTATTTTTATATAATCTAATTGGGCACAAATAATCTCCAAATTATTTTTTAAAGAAAATAGAGGCAAAGTCATAGGTTTTATTTTATGTGTTTAATTTAAACAGTAGATTGAGTTTTAGACAATAGCAAATTCAAACTACATTTCTTTGATCAATGCAGTTTCAATACTTGTAGTACATGCATTTACATTTCTTGTTAATTAAAACTCCTAGTTCTTTGAGAATGTAGTAAAGTTCTATCATTGGAATTAGCATTGGAAACATGGGATTCTTTACCTAGATTGATGAAAGTAATTTGTTGTTTGCTGTGGCAAACAAAGCATGCTATTTGTCACATTGTGGTTTGTGTATCTTTTTAGAAGCTTTCAACTTTGATCTAAGTCAAAGTACACTCAGTAGCACAGATGACAGAGTTTTTCTTCTTTTCTTTTTAAAAAAAGAATGATGTGCATTGTCACTCACAGAAACTCTTTAAATCAACAAATATAGAGACTTAGAGTAAAAAAATCATATTACTTTTAAAGAGGCTTGTACATTCTTGTGAGAAAGCAGTCTTCTGCCTTTCTTAGAAGAGACAAAGGTGTGGAACAATTTATTAGTTAAAGATTGAGTTCCCTGTGTGCAATCAAAAGGTGCCTCTTCAAGGCCAGATTCTGGCCCTTGCTTGTATTTTTAGGTAAACAGTCACATTTAAAAGACATTGCAGAACTGGGCTCAGTGCACATAAAAGCGGCTTTCTTAAACTGTCATCAGAGTGGATTTTAGAACGTGCTTTTAATACTTGCAAGGTTGATGTTTGCCTTTTTTTAAAAAATGCTATTTGAGGTAGCTTTTTATTTAACTTTCACCTCTGCATGCCTTTCACCTGATTTGTGGCAGCATTAAGGAAACTCACCTTGTTTTGAGACTAGACAAAGATTTAGAAAAATGTTGCACAATGTGACCTTTAAAAAGTCAAGGCTTAAAAAAAAATCCTTGTTTAAACACAATAAGAACTGGATGAAAAACAAAGACATATAATCTTAATCTGAACATTTGGTTTCAGATTCTTTTTATTGAGTTTGGGTTAATTATACTGTTGAGATAAATTAATTGTCTACAGGATTGCTCTTCTACTTCAATCTCCTTTATGGTTTTAACAAACAAATGGTTCAGATCAATAAAAAGGTAAAATAAAGAGAGCTGGGAAGTAGAACCTTTGTGTATACTTAGTCTGTACCCTTTAAGATTAGGATTCTTTAAAGGAAATTTAGCTATGCTGTTCAATGTGTATTTGTAGAGTTAATTATTAGTAAGAATTTCAAGTTCATATGTTAAAAACAGTTAATACCTTTGGAATAGTCCATGGTATGATATAGAATGATTTATTCCAGCATTTCCTCATTTATTCTCATTCACTTCATTTCATGTTTTTACAGCAATAACTTTCCTATAAATTTTACCTAAATTTGGGTCACAAAGATTTGTCTAAAGACTTCTCCTGAACATTTTATAGTTTAATATTTTAAATTTAGCTCTGTGATGCATTTTGAGTTAGTTTTTATATAAGGTATAAGGTTTAGGTCAAGGTGATTTTTTTTTTTTTTTTTTTTTTGCATATGCATGTCCAATTATTCCCACAACATTTGTTGAAAAGACTGTTCTTTTTTTTTTTTTTTTTTTTTAGGATTTGGGTGAAGATTTACAGAGTAAATTCACTTTTCATACAGCAGTTCACATATACTTTGTCTCATGTCATTGACCAAAATTTACAATGCAGCAGCTCCCCTCCCACTTCCTCCCCATAGTTACCTCCTCCCAGTGTTCATCCCTTCATACTCTTCGAGAGGCCCATTGTCTGCCAACCCTGTATATGATCTTGGATACACTCTCCATTTAGACATACATAATTGTTTAGCTTGTTCACCCGTCTATCCGTCCCTATACCCATGTTTGCTTTCATTAACAACTCAGTATTGTATTTACAAAGGGGTTCATATTTGTTGTTTGTACTGCCCATGTAACTCTCTCTGTTGAAAAGACTGTTCTTGCTCCTTAAATTGTCTTTATACTTTTTGTCAAAGATCAAATGGCCATGTTTATGTGAGTCTATTTCTGAACTTCTATTATGTCCATGGATAGATTTTCCTATCCCTTTGTCAATACCACATTGCCTTGATTATATCATGGATTGAGTTGTGTCCCCCCAAAATATGTATCAACTTGGCTGGTTATGATTCTCAGTGGTTTGGCACTTACATAATGATGTAATTTGACATTTAAGTAATGGTATAGTCATCCACTATATCTAATGTGATCAGCCAATCAGTTGTAAGGGATTAGGGTGGGATGCAATACCGTTAATCAGTTCATAGCCTTTATCCAATGTGAAGAGAGTTTCCCTGGGGTCTAGCCTGCATCACCTTTTGTTTTACAAGAGATAAAAGGAGAGAGAAGCTAGCAGAGAGGGACCTACTACTATGAAGAGAGAATGGGGAGCAAAGTATATCCTTTGGACCCAGAGTCCCTGCACTGAGAACCTCCTAGACTCAGGGGAAGATTGATTTTAAGACACAGGGAGAGCTCCAAGGAGTGCTGGGCCCACAGATGCTGTAAGGAAACACAAACCTTCCTCCTAAACTGAGAGCCAACAGAGAGAGAAAGACTTATCCTAGAGCTAGTGCCCTGAATTTGGTCTTCTAACCTTTTAAACTGTGAAAGAATAAATTTCTGTATGTTTAAGCCATCTACTTGTAATATTTCTGTCACAGCAGCACTAGATAACTAAGACATTGTAACTTTATACTAATTCTTAAAATTGGATAGTGTAAGCACTCCAACTTAATACTTTTTCAAAATTGTTTTAACTATTTTAGATCATTTGTCTTTCCATATCAATTTAAGAACAATCTTGAATGTATACACAAAAGTCTCATTGGGATTTTGATTGGAATTACTTTAACCTTTAAGTTAATTTGAGGAGCATCTTCTAATCTATGAATATTTTGTGTCTCTCCATTTAGTTCTTCCTTGATTTCTTTCATCAGGGTTTTATAGCTTTCAGCATGTTTTGTTAAATTTATGCCTAAGTATGTATCTTTTGCATCTATTGTAAATGGTATTGTCTTTAAATTTTACTAATTGTTCATTGCCAGTATATAGCAGTATGATTTTTGTAAGTTGACCCTGTACCCTATAAACTTAGGAAATTCACTTCTCAGTTCTAGGAGTATGTTGTATAGATTCTTTGGGAATTTCTACATATACAACCATGTCTTAAGAAACTAAGGAACATTTTATTTCTGTCTTTCTAATATGTATGCCTTTTATTCCAGTTTGCTGGATAGTTTATAAAGAATTGTTGTTGAATTTTGTTAAATACTTTTTCTTTACCAATTCATATAATCATGCTGTTTTTCTTCTTTTGTCTAGTAATGTGATGAATTACTTTAGCAGATTATTGAATGTTGGATCAGCCTTGCATTCCCTTAGAAAATCGCACCTGATAATGGTAATATTACTTCTTTGAAATAATATTAAATTCAATTTGCTAGTAGTTTGTTGAGGATTTTTGCATCTACGTTCATAAAGGATATTCATTTATTTTTCTTGTGATATCTTTCTCTGGTTTTGGTATCAAAGTAATGTAAAATAGGGTTTCTTCCTCTTATATTTTTCATATTTTAAAATATTTTCTAGATGAGGCTGCTTAGAATTGCTATTTCTTTTTTTAAATATTGAGGAGAGTTGCTAATGAAGGCATATTCGTCTGGAGATATATTAGAAGGTTATTAATTCTCAATTCAACTTAGTTAATAGAGGGACTCTTTGTGTTGTTTATTTCCTCTTGGACTAATTTTTATTGTTGTAATTTTCAAGGAATTAGTCCATTTCATCAAAGATTTCAAATTCATGTTCATATCATAGAGTTATTATCCTGATATAGTCACAGTTGTGTAGTGCCAAAGGCATTTGACTGCTAACCAGAAGGCTAGCGGTTCAAATCCACCAGCCACTCCCTGGAGGGAAGGTTGGACAATCTACTTCCATAGTAATATCACCTTGGAAATCCAAGGAGGGGTAGTTGTGAGTCAGACCTGACTTGATGGCAGTGAGAGAATGTTGATAGCCACAATGGAATATTACCTTTTCAATTTTTGTAATGATATCTTCTATTTTATTCCCAAAATCGATAATTTGTGTTTTCTCTATTTTACTTAACACAATCTGGCTATTTTTTATAAAAAACCCACTTTTTCATTTAACTTGATTCTCTATACTTTTTCTGTTTCTATTTGAATTTTAAAAAATTTTATTCCTGTTGTTGTTGATAATATACACAGCAAAGCAAACACCTATTCAACAGTTTCTCTATGTACCATTTAGTGACATTGATCACATTCTTTGAGTTGTACAACCATTCTCACCCTCTTTCTGAACTGTTCATTCCCCATCAACATAAACTCACTGCCCTGTAAGTTTTCCATCAAATTCCTTGAGTTGCTGCTGTCAAGTTGATTCCATATGAGTAGCTCTTAAAAAAAGCATAAAGCTTAGGAAGACATTTTTTTACTAGTTAAGCTAAACTGTTACTTGGTTTTAAGAAGACTTCGGGGGATATTCTTGGTTTAAGGCTTAAAGATGGTCTTAGGGCAATAGTTTCAAGGACACAACCAACCTTCATGGCTCAAAGAAGTCTGGAGTCCATGAGAATTTGAAATTCTTTTCTTCATTTTTCCCATTTTCTCCATAGAGCACTTTCCAGTTCTTCTGGTTCATGGCAAAGGAGACAGTTGTTCATAAAGGCAATTAGCCACACATTCTATATCCTCCTTCTATTCCTGACTCTCTTCCTCTGTTGCTTCAGATGAACAGAGACCAATTTCTATTTGCTTGAATTTTTTTCTGTTATGTTTGTTATTTATTTCCTTCTTCTTCCTTTACTTTTATTTTGCTCTTTATCTAGTTTCTTAATGTGAAAGTTTAGATTGTTGATTTGAGCCCTTTCTTCTTTTCTATTATAAGCATTTAATTGTATAAATTTTTCTCTAAGCACTGCTTTAACTATATTCCACATATTTTAGTATGTTGTATTTTCATTACCTTTCAGATCTGTGTAATTTCCTTTGAGACTTTCTCTTTGATACAAATATGTTGTTTAATTTCCAGATATTTAGAGGTTTTCCTGTTGTCTTTCTTTTGTTAATTTCTAGTTGGATTGCATTATGGTTAGAGAACATGCCCTGTATGTTTCAATTCTTGTTTACTGCAATATGCTGTATATACAAAAGTTTAAGGATATATACTTAAATGAACAGTCTTGAACCTAACATTACAATATAGGAACTTTAGAATAGTACCAAAACTTTGCATCTGCCCTTGCTCTCATCCATACCAGTGACTGTTCTACAGAGGCAACCACCATTTTGAATCTGATGTTTATTATTTCCTTACTTTTGTTTATAAAGTTCTATTCTGTATGTTCCTAGAACTCCACAATGTACTTAAATTTTTTCTTTTTGAATTTTATACAAATGATATCATACTGAATGTAATCTTCTATGACTACAACTTTTTTTTCCCCTGTTCTATATTATACTTTCAAGATTCATCCATATCTTAGTTACCTAGTGCTGCCATAATAGAAGTACTACGAATGGGCAAATTTAAAGAACAGGAATTTATTTCTCACAGTTCAGGAAGCTAGAAGTCCAAATTCAGAGTGTGGATCTACAGGAAATTTCCTCATTGCTGGTAGCTGCCGGAATTCCTTGGTATTCCTTTGTGTTTCTTAGCATCTGTCTTCCCCCTTTGTCTAGTTTGCTCTTCTTATAACTCAGAAGTTATTAGGTTTAGACCACCCTTCTCTGATATGACATTATTAACATAGCAAAGTAAAACTTCTATTTTCAAACAAGGTAGTATTTACAGGTACAGGAGTTAGGATTTTAACACATGTTTTCTGGGGGACACATTTCAATTCATAGCTATCTATATTGTTGTGTATAGTTATAGGTAATTTATTTTTCATTGCTGCATAATATTATGCTGTATGATGCTTGTGACAGTTAAGGTTGTATGTCAACTTGGCAGGACCATGGTTTTGAGTAGTTTAGCAGCTGGCTGTAGTTATTCCACATGATGAAAATGGATGTGGTGTAATCAACTCCATATTGGAATCTTTTATGGAAAGCTAATGACTTGCCTTTGGGTGTGGCCTGCTTTCAGCATATATGGATAAGCTTTGGGAAGGGTCTTTAGCTTTTTGGCTCATTTTAGATTCTGCATTGGCCGAGTCTTCATCTACTTGAACCAGTAGCCTGCCATGTTCTCTGCTGATCGTGGGACTGTTCCTGGTCTTGAACCAGTGACTTGCCATGTTGCCTGCTGATCTTGAGATTGTACCATTTTAGCTGCCTATCTTTGGTTTGTCAGCCTTTGTCAGCCTTGCTAGTAACTGCATGAGTCAGAAGAAGGCTTCAGTTCCAGTAGATCTGGAACAATAGGCAGAGCTAAAGCCCAAGGCTGAGGGGCCTTCACCCAGACCCTAGAGTCAGCATTCTGAATTTGGCTTCTTGCCTCTGAACTGTGTTTTATTGACTATGCAAAAGCTTTGGACTGTGTGGATCATAACAAATTATGGAAAACATTGAGAAGAATGGGAATTCCAGAACACTTCTGCTCATGAGGAACCTGTGTATAGACAAGGAGACTGTTGTTTGAACAGAACAAGGGGATATTGCGTGGTTTAAAATCACGAAGGGAGTGCATCAAGTTTGTATCGTTTTACCATACTTGTTCAATCTATATGCTGAGGAAATAATCTGAGAAGCTAGACTATATGAAGAAGATAGTGGCATCAGGATTGGAGGAAGACTCATTAACAACCTGTGATATGCATATGACTCAACCTTGCTTGCTGAATGTGAAGATGACTTGAAGCACTTACTGATGAATATTAGAGACTACAGACTGCAGTATGGATTACTCTTCAACAATAAGAAAATGAAAATCCTCCCAACTGGGCCAATAAGCAACATCACAATAAATGGAGAAAAGATTGAAGTTGTCAAAGATTTGATATTACTTGGTTCCACAATGAATACCAATGGAAGCAGTAGTCACAAAATCATACAACATATTGCACTGGGCAAATATGCTGCAAAAGATCTCTTTAAAGTGTTGAAGAGCAAAGATGTCTCTTTGAAGACTAAGGTGTACCTAACCCAATCCGTGGTATTTTCGATAGCCTCATATGCATGTGAAATCTGGACAATGAATAAAGACTACTGAAGAAGAGTTAATCTTTTTGAGTGGCAGTGTTGGTGAAGAATACAGAAAATACCATGGACTGTCAGAAGAACTAATAGATTTGTCCTGGGAGACATGCAGCTGGAATGCTCCTTGGAAGTGAGAATGGCCAGACTTCATCTCACCTATTTTGGTCATGTTGTTAGAAGGGACCATTCTCTGGAGAAGGATGGATATCATGCTTGGTAAAGTGGAAGGTCAGCAAAAAAGGGGAAGGCCCTCAATGAGATGAATTGACACAGTGGCTGCAACAATGGGGTCAGGTATGGCAAGTGTTGTGAGGCTGGATCAGGACTGGGCAATGTTTTGTTTTGTTGTACATGGGGCGTCTACAAGTGGGAGCTGACTTGACAGCACCTAACAACAACAAACTGTAAAAGATTAAATTCCTGTTGGTTAAAGGCATCCATTTGTGGTATTTCTATTATAGCAGTATTAGAAAACCAAGACAATGCTTATACAATACTTTGTTTATCCATTCTCCAGTCAGTGGACATTAAGGGTTTTTATCTAGTTTACTATTTTTTCTATTATGCTTAGAGTTGCTGTGAATATTCCAACATATGTTTTCTGGTGTACATATGCAAGAATTTTCCTAGAGTTTGTACTTAGTAATGAAATTGCCAAGTATCTTATGCAAATATTCAGCTTATTAACAAGATGCTTTCATAGTAGTTGTGGCGATGTATATTCCTAAGATCAGTGTGTAAAGTTCTCATTAATCTACAAAAAAGAGAAACAAAATTAAAATTAAATCCATTGTCATCAAGTCAGTTCTGACATGGCAACCCCACATGTTACAGAGTAGAACTGCACCCTCATGTTTTCTTGGCTATAATCTTTATGGAAGCAGATCACCAGGCCTTTCTTCATGGTACTACTGAGTGGGTTTAAACTGCCAACCTTTAGATTAGTAGTAGAGTGTTTGGACCACCCAGGGCCCTTCACTGATCAGACTCTCCAATATTTGGTATTGTAACACTTCAGTATTCCATATCTGATAGTTATACACGTTATCTTATAGTTCTCATTTGAATTTCCCCAATTATTGAGGTGTTGTTGTTGTTGTTGTTATGTGCCGTCAAGTTGGCCCTGACTCATAGTGACCCCTCCTTGGGTTTCTGAGGTAGTATCACTATGAAAGTAGATTGCCCCATCTTCCTTCTGAGGAGTGGTTGGTGGGTGTGAACTGCCAGCCTTCTGGTTAGCAGTCAAGTGCCTTAGGCACTACACCACCAGAGCTCCCAATAATTGAGGTAGAACACCTTTTTATATGATAAATTTCTCTTCATATTTCCTCTTCAGTGAAATCAATGTTCATGTCTTTTTTCTATTGTCATTTATCTTTTTCTTACTGATATGTAGTGCTCTGTATAGTCTGACCCTCCTCTATGCCAAACATGATGTCCTTCTCCAGTGACTGGTGCCTCCTGATAACATGTCCAAAGTACATGAGACAAAGATTCACTGTCTTTGCTTCTACAGAGCATTCTGGCTGTTCTTATTCCAAGGTATATTAGTCTGTTCTTCTGGAAGTCCATGTTATATTCAATATTCTTTGCCAACATCATAATTAAAATACATCAATTCTTTGGTCTTCCTTATTCATTGTCCAATAATTCCTTATTCAGTTTGCATGCATATGATGCAATTGAAAATACCAGAGAGACTATGGTGACATATTTGCTTTTCAACACTTTACAGTCTTTTTGCAGCAAATTTGCCCAATGAAATACATTGTTTGATCTCTTGATTCCTGCTTCCATGGGTGTTGATTGTGGATCCAAGTAAAATGAAATCCTTGACAACTTTAATAATTTTCCATTTATCATGATATTGCTTATTTGTCCAGTTGTGAAGATTTTTGTTTTCTTTATGTTAAGATGCAATCCATACTGAAGGCTGGAGTCTTTGATCTTCATCAGTAAGTGCTTCAAGTCTTCTTCATTTACAGCAAACAAGATTGTGTCATCTGCATATCACAGGCTGTAAATTAGTCTTCCTTCAGTTCTGAGGCTTCATTCTTCTTCATATATTCCAGCTCTTGGATTTTTTGCTCAGCATACAGGTTGAATAGTATGATAAAAGGATACAATACTGATGTACACATTTCTTGATTTTAAACCATACATTGTTTCCTTGTTTTGTTTGAATGACTGCTTCTTGGTCTATGTGAAGGTTCTGCGTAAGCACAATTAAGTGTTCTGGAATTTTCATTCTTCGTAATATTATCCATAATATGATCCACACAATTGAATGATCCACACAATTGAATGCCTTTTCATAGTTAGTAAAACATAGGTAAATATCTTTCTGATATTCTCTGCTTTCAGCCAAGATCCATCTGAAATCAGCAGTGATGCCCCTTATTTTACATCCTCTTCTGAATCCACCTTGAATTTCTGGCAATTCTGTGTCAATGTACTGCTGCTACCATTTTTTAATTATGTTCAACAAAATTTTACTTGTGTGTGATGTTAATGATTGTCTTAGGCTAGGTTCTCTAGAGAAGCAAAACTGGTAAAGCTTATATATAAATATATATGGATGGGGAGAGAGAGAGAGAAAAAAAAAAAATTATCTCAGGAAAATGGCTCACACAGTTATAGAGGATAGCAAGTCCCAAGTTCCTGGATCAAACATCAAGCTGGAGGCTTTTCCCAGCTTATGCAGATGCAGAGGCTGATGAGCCCAAGATCAGCAGGCAGTATCGCAGGCTGCTGACTGACTTTGGTGGATGACGAATCTAAGATCGCAAGCAAGATGGCAGATTGCTGGCTCATAGGACAGTTGTAGAGGCTGACAAGTCCCACATTTGTGGGCTAAATGTCAAACTGGAGGCTTTTCTTGAGTCAGCTGAAGACGCTGATGAACCCAAGATTGGCAGGCAGCACAACAGGACCCAGATCCAACAGAAGGTTCATGAATTTTACCAGGATGTCCATATATATATTGGAAGCAGGCCACATCCCTAAGGAAACTCCCTTTCAACTGATTGGCTTCTCAGAGCATACACATCAGATCTCCTTATGAGAATGACCACACAGCAACTGCTTAAACCACTCAATCATGGTCCAGCCAAGTTGACACACAACCTTAACTATCACAATGATATTTGTTCAAGTCTGTTGTATTGATTTTCTTTGGAATGGACATTCTTTTCCAGTAAGTTGTCCAGGTAGCTGTCTTCCAAATTTCTTTGCATAGATGAGTCAGCACTATCAGCATTACATCTGTTTGTTGCAACATCTCAATGAGTATCACATCAATTCCTGTAGCCTCGTATTTTGCGAATGCCTCCAGTGCAGCTTGGACTTCTTCCTTCAGTACCATCAGTTCTTGATCATATACTACCTCCTGAAATAATTGATCCTTGAACAGTTCTTTTTTGGTACAGTGATTGTATTCCTTCCATCTTCTCTTGATTTCTTGCATCATTCAATATTTAGTCTGCAGAATCCTTCAGTATTGCAACCTGAGGCTTGCATTTTTTTCTCCACGTCTTTTAGCTTGAGATATGCGAAGCATATTCTTCCCTTTTGGTTTTATAATTCCAGGCCTTTGCACATTTCATTATAATACTTTGTCACGTCAAGTTGCCCTTTGAAATCTTCTGTTCAGCTCTTTTATTTCATTTCTTCCCTTCTCTTTAGCTACTCCATGTTCAAGAGCAAGATTCATAGTCTTTTCTGACATCTGTTTTAGTCTTTTCTTTCTTTCCTGTCTTTTTAATGACATTTTCCTTTCTTCATGTATGATGTCCTTGATGCCATCACACAACTCATCTAGTCTTCAGTCATTAGTGTTCAATGCCTTAAATCTGTTCTCAAGATGGTCTCCAAATTCAGGTGGGATATGCTAAAGGTCATACTTTGGGTCTCATGGACTTGTTTAAATTTTCTTTAGCTTCAACTTGAACTTGCATATGAGCAATTGGTGGTGTGCTCTACAGCCAACCCCTGGCCTTGTTCTGACTGATGATAATGAGCTTCTCCATCATCTCTTTCCACATATTTGATTCCTGTGTATTACATCTGGTGAGGTCCATGTGTGTAGTCATCATTTATGTTGTTTAAAAAGGTATTTGAAATGAAGAAGTTGTTGATCTTGCAAAAATCTATCATACAATCTCTGATGTTGTTTGTGTAACCAAGACCATGTTTTCCAAGTACTGATCCTTCTTTGTTTTCAGCTTTCACATCCAATTACCAGTAATTATCAGTGCATCTTGATTGCTTGTTTGATCAATTTCAGACTGCAGAAGTTGGTAAAAATCTTCAATTTCTTCATCTTTGGCATTAGTGTTTGGTGCATAAATTTGATTAATAGTTATATTAACTGGCCTCCTTTGTAGGCATATGGTATTATCCTATCACTGACAGCACTGTACTTGAGGATTGATCTTGAAATGTTCTTTTTGACAAAGAATGGGATGGCTTTTCTCTTTAATTTGTCATTCCCAACATAGAAGAGCACATGATTGTGCAATTAAAAATGGCCAATACCAGTCCCCTTAATCTCACTAATGCCTAGAATAGCTATCTTCAAGCATTCCATTTCATTTTTGACAACTGCCAGTTTTCCCAGATTCATAACTTGTACATTCCACTTTGTGATTATTAATGGATGTTTGCAGGTGTTTATTCTCTTTTTGAGTTGTTCCACATCAGTAAATGAAAGTCCAGAAAGCTTTACTCCACCCACATCATTAAGGTTGACTGTACTTTGAGGTAGCAGGTCTTCCCCAGTTGTATTTTGAGTGCCTTCCAACTTGATGGACCATCTCCCAGCACTGTATCAAATAAACGATCTGTTGCTATTCATAAGGTTTTCACTGGCCAATTTTTTTAGAAGTAGGTTGTCAGGTCCTTCTTCTTCTCTTAATCTGGTAGATCTACTAAAACCTGTCCACTATATGGCTGACCCTGCTGTCATTTGAAATACTGATGCATAGCAACACACAAGCCATCATAGTATGACAAACAGGTAGATAAATGGTCATTCAAAAATATAAAGTTTAGAGGGTTCCGGCAAGATGGCGGACTAGGCACAAGGACTGCACAGACGCTCTTCA
>NW_006921983.1:2424458-2448121 GCF_000298275.1 Orycteropus afer afer | reverse complement strand
AAGTGGGAGGGGAGCTGTTGCATTGTGATAAACTGTGGTCAATGACATGAGACAAAGTATATGTGAACTGCTGTATGGAAAGTGAATTTGGTCTGTAAATCTTCACCCAAATAAAAATAAATAAATTAATTAATTAAAAAAAATATAAAGTTTATGAAATGCAAAGAAAGACTTAAGAACTAGTCCAGATGAAGAAGACTAATCAGATATGAAAACTAAATGCAACAGGTCATCCTTAATTGGATATTTATTTTTCAATCTATTTTTCTCTTTTGTGATAAATTATTTGGAAAAATTGCAAAGTTTTAATATGATCTCTAGTATGTCCTCGGCATATCAGTGTTAATTTCCTGATTTTGATAATTATATATATGATTATGTAATAAAATGTTCTTTTTTTCTTTTTCAAACAATGCACACTAAAATATTTAAGGGTAAAAATGAATTACATATGCAATTTACTCTCAAACAGATTAGAAAAATTATATATACAGAGATGATAGATAAATACATAGGTAATAGGAAGAGTAACTGTTGTAAAATGTTAACAGTTATGAGAACTCTGAATGAAAGATATATGTAAATGAGATATCCCTTCCAAGGTGAAGGACAGGTAGCTGATTCTAGCACTTAATAGCACTGAGAAGTCATAATTTCTTATCGACCTCTTGATTTTGGAAGCAGTGCATCCATACATAATTTGTGCATGCTACTCCAGCTCATTTACTGAGTATCCCAAGGACTGCTAGTTTTGGGTGGGTTCCAGAACAAAAGTAGGCTCTGCAACAGTTATAGGCTACTATGCAAGCTGCTTTGCCATTTGGGCCATATCACCAGCAGATTTTATAGTGCCTAAACTGTCAGCAAAAAAGAAGAAGACCCTCAGTGAGATGGATTGACAAAGTGGCTACAACAATGAACTTAAACATAGCAACGGTTGTGAGGATGATTCAGGACTGAGCAGCGTTTCCTTCTTTTCTGCATAGGGTCACTATTGTCAGAACTGACTCAACTACACCTAACAACAACGAACTGTCTATGATCGGGATGCTATATGAAACCACCCGTAGGCACCTATAACTGAGTCACAGTACATACTTTTAGGGTCTGAAGCAAAGCTATGCCATTACCTGAAGATAAGTATCATGTTGAGAAATATTTCTAACTTTCTACTGTGCCCTAGATGTGATTGAAAACTTGACCGTGGGATATCAAGTCATCACATTACCTGCCCTTCTTACTATGAAATGGGTGCTGTATGACCCATAAAGCCATAAAGATGGTCCAGCACAGCAACTCTCAATCATCAAGTTGAAGTGATATATTTGAGGTCAGACCCATAACAGCTTCTGAAAGCACCATTGAATTGCATGAGCAAGTGGCTCAGATTCTCATAGCTCGTGCTTCAACATTCCTTCTTCTCTCACAACTTGTACTTATGGCCTCATGAAGAGTTCCCTGTGACCTGCTGACTAGGGAAGAAAATGTTCAGGACTGGTTTACAAATGTTTCTGCACATGTGCTTGTACTATCCAAAAATGGACAGCTGGAGCATTACAGTCTCATATAGTAAGGCTCTGAAGGGCAATGGTTAAAGTTGTGCCAGTGGAAGTCTTCCTAGTGGGCATAACTTCAAGCAAAATACATGGTTGTTCATTTTGCCTGGAGGAAAATATAGTTAGCTATATCATTAACACTGACTATCAGTTTGACTGGATGGTTAGGCACTTGGAAAGGTTGGAAAATTAACAAGGAAGGCTTGGGGCTGGGCACAGTGTGGGAGTACATGTGACATGGCAATGCTTGCCTAAGGGCAACTTGATTAGCAAAGGACTAGAAGACTCACTGTGTAAATGTCAGCATTTCCCCTCAGCCATCCCTTAGCCTTGCCAAATGGACTCTTCAACAGTTGCTGTGGCAACAAGAATGGAGGTTATGTGTGGGCTCAGCAACATGACCGATCCTACTATAACCACAGGTAAGTGCCCAAACTGCCAGCAGCAGAGATCAACACTGGTTCCTCAATGTGTTACCATATACTAGGGATATCAGGGTACTATCTTGTGGTAAGTTGATTAAATGAAACATTGTGGAAGAGGAAGAACTGCTTTCTTCTGAAATAAATTTTCTTTCTCTGCAGTGCCTTTGCCAAAGTCACCATCCTTGGATTTACAAAATACCTTTTTCATCATCAGATATTCCATACAGCACTGCTTCTGATGAGAGAACTCATTTTCTAACACATAAAAAAAGGTATGGCAATCAGCACATGTTCGTGCAATCCATTGGTCTTACCATATTCCTCATCACCCTGAGCAGCTGCCTAATAGAATGGTAGAATTCCCTTTTGAATATTCAATTATGGCACCAGGTTTTGACAACCCCTTGCAGGACTAGAGTAATATCGTTCAGGGTGTGGTATATGCTCTGAATAAATGACCAAAATAAGGTATAAAGTCCACCTCAGGCATATCTATTACAGAAAACTTTTCCTGACTCTGACCTGACTCTGACATTCAGTGTGATTTGGGTACCCCTCCATTAAGCTCCCATATCACACTACATAGTTTTATCGTATTTATTACTTCATTTTACTAAAATTATCTGTCTACATGTTCTCCTTCCCCCTCTAAAAAGAAAATGCTCAAGGACAAGATACATCCAATTCATTTTTGTATTCTTTGAAATTAGCATAAGAAAACAAAAAACTCACTGCCATAGAGTTGATGCTGACTCATAGTGACCCCCATTGGGTTTCTAGTCTTTAAATCTTTATGGAAGTAGATTACCCTATTTTCCTCCCCCACAGCAGTTGGTGGGTTTGAACTGCCAACCTTCTGGTTAACAGCCAAATAACTTACTATGCCACCAGAGCTCCTTATGAAGTTAGCATAGTCTCTGCAAAAAGGGTGTGGAGACAGCATCCTCTGACCTTCTCTAACTTCACTGGGGGAGAGAGAATCCAGGACAACATCAATACCCCAAGACTGGTTCCTATGAGGCAAAGGTCAGACATGTGGAACAAAATCCAACCTTTTCACCAATTCTGACACCAACTGTCTCTCCCACGACACTCTGCTTCTCTGCTGGGTTTGATAACTTGTTGCAGTGGCCACACAGAACTCACAGACAATATTCATGATTATGGGGTTTATTATGAAAGTAACAGGTTACAATTCAGGACCAGGACAGCCTCCCCTCAACTGTGCCTGAAGGCACACCTCTCTTTGTCCTTTGGCCTCTCCTCTGCTCTGGCAAGTGTTACAAAGCTCTTTTAGCTCTGTGGATAGGTGTACTCCACCTTACCAGCAAGCTTCCTGCTCAAAGGCACTCAGCTTTCTCCCTCCATGGGCCAGCAAGCCCACTGCTGTATCTCATGCTGGTCTTTTGGTTCTGCTGCCTCTGCTGCTGCCGTCTCTCTGCCAAGGAGGTCTAGCGCAGGGATCTTGTGTCCAAGGACTTGCTCCACTCCTAGTTCTCTCCTGATGGCATGAGATCCCACCTTTCTGCCTCTGTTATGGTTCACTTTAAGTTTAGTAGGATGCCAAAACTTAAGGGTTCCATATACCTTATTTGCATGGTCCTACCCACACAAGTGTGCCATGTACCTTACTTCCATTATTAGCAAGTTATCCACATTATGTGGACCACAAAATACCCACATTTACGCAGTTCCACATAGTCATCTGGTGGGAGTCAGAAAGACCATGGCTAGAAGAGCCATATTAAAATATTCAGCACAACCCAGTGCCTATTTCATATATGCAATGCATCACACTGCCGTGGAGTCAGATATGACTCAGAGCAACCCTTCCTTGGGTTTCGAAGGCGATATCACTATGGAGGTAGATTGCCCAACCTTTCTTCTGAGGAGTGGCTTGTGGGTCTGAACCTCCATCCTTCTGGTTAGAAGTCAAATGCTTTAGGCACTGTTTGTTAAGTTGATTATATCTGCTTAGTCTTCATAAAGTTTATGCCTTAGTAGACTGACTTAAAGGCAGTTCTGTAGCAGTCATAAATACATTATAAACACCAAGCACACACTTTGGGTCCAATACCTCACCTTGCTACTTTACTCAACCAAAACCAGAATAGTTGATTGGTTTTCTTCCTGACAACTAAGTTTTTCAGTATCAATGCCATATACTCCATCACAATACTCATTTGCAGACAAATTGCAGGTTCTATCAGATACTTTCTCTGCATCTTATCTGGTAATATATAAGATATTAAACATTCATTTATAGCTTTTTCCATAGAATAGAAGTAGAAGTGATAGTAGTAATGGCATCATAAAGAATATGTTATATAACAAATGTGTGGGATTCAGTTAAAATAGTAAGTTAAGGAAAACCCATAGTCTTAAATGTATATATTAGAAAAGAAAACTGAAAATAAATGAGCTAAGCATCCATCTCAAAAAGGGGGAAACAAGGAAAATAAACCCAAAGAAAATGAAAGAGGGAAAAAATAAAGGAACATTTAATGAAATAATAACAAACATTCAATATAGAGGATCAAAAGTCCAAAAGTTTTTTTCTTTGAAATAACTAGTGAAATTAACAAATTTCTGACACCGAGCAAGAATATAAAGAGAAGGAACAAGCTACCAATATCAGAAATGAAAGAAGACTATCACTACAGATACTTGAGAAATTACAAAGATGAGATGGTAATGTACCTATGAATTTGAATATTTAAAACAAATGGAAAATTTCCTGTTGTTTGTTGTTGTAATGTGCCTTTGAGTTGGACCTGACTCATAGCGACCCCTTCTTGGGTTTCCAAGGCAGTATCACTACGGAAGTAGATTGCCCCATCTTCCTTCTGAGGAGTGGCTGGTGGGTTTGAACCACCAGCCTTCTGGTTAGCAGTCAAGTGCCTTAGGCACTATGCTACCAGAACTAATCAAAATGACTTAGAAAATAATAAAAAGTCTAAAAATTCCTATAACAATTAAAAGTTTGAATCAGTAATTTCCCACAAAGAAAATGTCATATCCAAATAGTTTTATAAGTGGATTTCATCAAAATTTCAAAGAACAAATGACTAATCTTTTAACAAGCAGAGAATACAAGGAAAATCTTTAACTGATTCTACCAAAACCTGTATCAATGTCACATTGGTGGTGAAACTTGAGAATCATTCTCTTTACTATCAGACAAAACAATAATGCTTACTGGCTCTTCTAGTCAACATTATACAGATAATGAAAAAAGAAAAAAGAGATCAAAAGCATAAGTACTGGAAAAGAAGGACCTTCATTATTCACAGGTTATATAACTTCCCCCCAAAAAACCAAGAAACTATTCAAATTATGTGAAGTAATGAATTCATTAAATATGATCCATATATAACAATATCTTATCTTAACCAGTGATAGAAAACAAATTTCATTGAATACAATATATATAGCAATGAACCCTTCAGAAAACTAGGTGTAAGTTCGACATAGGATGGGAAAAATCTAAATGGAGATAATTTATAAAGTTTTATTGAAATGAATAAATTTTATAAAGTGTTATTGAAAGGAATTAATGAAGAACAAAAAACAGAGAGATACTATGCTTATGCATTGAAAGACTCAGTATTATGATGAGTTCTTTCATATGTGACGTAGATCCAGAGTTACCCAATCAAAATTACAATGACTTTTTGTATGGAACTTGGCAGGCTGATTTTAAAATTTATATGAAACAGCAAAGGTCAAGAATAGCCAAGACACAGTAAAATGGTGACAAAGAAGAGATTTACTCCACAAGACAACAAGAAATATTATAAAACTAGAGTGTTTAAGATAGTGACACAGCTATGGACAAATCAACCCGTGTAAAAGAATAGAAATCTCAGCATTAGACACACACACACACACACACACACAGAGCTCTGGTGCTCTGGTGGAGTAGTGCCTAAGGCATTTGACTGCTAACCAGAAGATTGATGGTTCAAACCCACTAGCTGCTCTGCAGAAGGAAGATGGGACAATCTACTTCCGTAAAGATTTACTGCCTCAGAAACCAAGGAGGGTCTCTATGAGTTGGAATCAACTTGATGGCAGTAAACTTTTTTTTTTTTTTTTAATATATATACATAAACCAAACAAACTAAACACATTGCCATTGAGTGAGACCCAACTCATAGCGACCCCTCCTTGGGTTTCCAAGGCGATATCACTATGGAAGTAGATTACCCAACCTTCCTTCTGAGGATTGGCTGGTGGGTTTGAACCGCCAGCCTTCTGGTTAGCAGTCAAATGCTTTAGGTACTACGCTACCTGAGCTCTCTTTATATATACATAGAAGCTTGATAATATGGCAAAGAGAGTAATATGGCAGACCATTGAGTAAAGAATAGTTATGTATCAAATGACCCTGAAAAATTAAGTATTCATATTGGAAAAAAAATTAGATTGGATTCTTACATCATCATACAGAAAAATCAATTCCAGGTAAGCCAAAGGTGAATAATACAGATCTTCGTGACCTTAGTGTAGAGAAATATTAAACAGAACACAAAAATACTAACCAAAAAATATATTTTGATAAATTGGACTACATTAAAATTAAGCTCTGGTCATTAAAAAATAATATGAAAAAAATTAAAAAAATAAACCTCACACTGGGAGAAGATATTATAACACATTTTAACTGGCATAGTACCTATTCAGACTATATGTTGTTAGATGCCATTGAGTCAGTTCCTACTCATAGTGACCCAGTAAATAACAGAACAAAACTCTGCCCAGTTTTACACCATCCCCGCAATTGTTATATTGAACCCATTGCTGCAGTCACTGTGTGGCACAACTCAAAATGAGAAGAAACAGCTGCAAATATCCATTAATTATCAAAATCTGGAAGGTAGGAATCTAGGAAAATTGGAAGCTATTAAAAATGAAATAAAATGCTTGCAAGCTATATCCTATGCATTCATGAGTTGAAATGAACTGATACTGGCCATTTTCAGTTGGACAATCATATGGTCTACTGTGCTGGGATGGCAAATATAAGAGGAAATACAGCCAGAATGCTCCTATGAAGCAAGGATGGAGAAACTTCGTGTCATGTACTTTGGACATGTTATCAAGAGGAACCACTTTCTGGAGAAGGACATCATTCTTGGTAAAGAAGATGGCCAGCAGAAAAAGAGGAAGAACCTCAACAAGCTGGATTGACACAGTGGCTGCAACAGTGGGTCCAAACATAGCAACGATTGTGAGGATGATTCAGAACCAAACAGTGTTTTGTTTTGTTGTTCATAGGTTGCTATGAGTCAGAGCTATGCCACCCTTGCATTCCTGGGAGAAATCTCACTTGGTCATAGTGTGTAATGCTTTTAATATTATTAGTAACAATAAAAACACAATGACTGATGATATTAAGCTTCTTTTCATGTCCTTGTTGACCATTTGTGTATCTTCTTTTTAGAAATACCTATCCTAATCTTTTGTATTTATTTTCTTGTCTAATTGCTTTGATTATAACTTCTAGTACAATGTTGACTAACAGTGGTGAAAACATGTGTCTTTGTCTTGTTAGTGATCTTAGGGAAAAGATTTCAGTCTTTCTTCAATGAGTATGATATTAACTGTGGATTTTTAATAAATGCATTTTATCATGTTGAAGAATTTAACTTCAATTCCTAGTTTATTGAGTATTTTGATCATGAAAGCCTGTTGGATTTTGTCAAATGTCTTTTTCTGTGTCAGTTGAGATGATCATGTAATTCTCTTCCTTTACTCTATTAATTTGGTGTATTGTCTTGATTGATTTTGTTATTTTGAGCCACCCCTGCATTCCTGGGAGAACTCTCACTTGGTCATAGTGTGCAATGCTTTTAATATGTTGTTACATTTGCCTTGATAGTATTTTGTTCAGTATTTTTGCATCTGTCCTCGTAAGGAATATTGGTCTATAATCTTTCTTTGGTGTCTTTGTCTGACTTTGATATCAGGGTAATTCTTGCCTCATGGAATGAGATAAGAAATAGTCCCTCCTTTTTTTTTTTTTGGAAGAGTTTGAGAAGGATTGGTGTCAATTCTTCTTTAAATGTGTGGTAGAATTCCTCAGTGAAACCATCTGGTCCTAGATTTTTCTTTGTTGGGGAGTTTTTTATTATTGATTCAGTCCCTTCGCTTGTTATTTGTCTATTGCAATCTTCTATTTCTTCTTTAGTCAATGTAGATAGTTTATGTGTTTCTATTGAGTTCTCTCTGGTTCAAGACTATAGATTTGTCAGGCATAGTGTCAAGTGTGGAGGTTTTTTTTTTTTAGAATTTTCCTAGTGTCTATGTAGTCTCACCTATATTTTTCTGATGTATGGATCAACTCATTAAATGTTAGCTTGCCAGTGAAATGGAGACCATCCAGCTTTGCAGTATTAGGCATCACGTACGCTAATGTCTTAATCATTTTCTGGTGGTCTTTTCTTATGTCCGTACAGAAAAGCAGAGCAGTTCTAAATGGTGACGAACTTCCAGCTGTATCATTTCTGAGTGTCCTGCTCTAGGATGTTTCTTATTCAGATGGGTCACAGAATTTATTATATCTTGAGAAGCAACATTGAGCTCAGGATTTTGCCTTTTTGAAGGGAGGGGAAGATTTTTAATATATTTAAGCAAATGCTAAACATGCTTTCGGGTGGTAGTAAAAATGTTATGTAATCGTGAAAGTAAGAATCGGAAAGATAACAGATGGGTTAAAGTTATAATTAGGGGATCTGAAGCTTATTCTTTAATATATTTTACTCAGACATTTAAGGAGGATTGTATTGATACTAAGTCCAACACATACTCATTAAAGTAAGCAGTGTGCAATATTTCTTGTGATTAAGTCCTATAGATTTAACTTCAAATTTTTATAAACCCAATCTATTTCTGGCATTTCTATATTCTCTTTATCTTTACTAGAACTGTTGCAATATAAAAAATAGCCTCTCAGACTAGTGAAACCCTCTAAACCATAGCCCCTAGTCACCATTTGAATGTGGACTTGAACTCACTCCAATGCCTTCCAGCCAAGCCATAGGCAGGAATATAAGGTGAACATTTACACCAGGTAGTTATAATCCTTAGAACAATAAACCATGGGAGATTGGAAGGGCAGTATTTTCACAGGGAGATAGCTCAGAGGGCAGGAATACATAGGAAAGAAGGACACAGGGGAAAGGTAACCACAGGTAGGAAGTGGAAAGAAAGCTGTTACATTATGGGGATTGCAATCAATGTCATTAAACAAAATGTGTATGAGCTGTTGTATGGAAAATGAATTTGCTCTGTAAATTTTCACTGAAATCACAAGTAGCCTCTCAGTTTTCTTCTTTAAACTTTATATACAAAATTCAGTCAGAGGATCTATCTAAAATGCAGATTTGACCATGACATGAATGTAGTCATTCAACAACAACAAATATTCACCCTGAGTGCCTACTGTGTTCTAGGACCTAGGTTGGGCAGCATGGATACAGTGATGAACAAGATCACTGAGGTCCTTGCTCTTGTGAAGCTTATAATTTAGTGCAAGATGCAGATGGGGACCCACCCTGGAAAACCAATGAGTAGACCTCAATGCCTGGGTCCCACACCAGACCAATTAAATAACTCATGCAAGCTGGAATGAAGAAAACATCTCTAGAGCTATGCCTTTCAACACTATCTTGTTTAACATTTAATCAGTAATATAGATGTACAATTGAAGAATACTCATTTATTTGTGGACAATACAAAGCTAGAAGAATTAGCTAATACATTGTATGATAGAATTGAAAAGTAATCTAGGGTAGTGATATTTAACCTTGGCGCTGCACATTAACATCACATTGGGGGCTTTAAAAGAATATCAACCAAGAAAATAAAAATCTTTGGGAAGAGGGGCCCTGGGGTTTGTATCTAAACAATTTCTTTATATTTGGTGTGCTGTCTTTGTGAAGCTTATAATTTTTCCACAGTGGTTCTTAAAGTTTGGTCCCTGGATCGGAAGCATCAGCAACAACTTGGAATTTATTAGAAACATTAAGTTCTTAGGCCTATTTGCAGACTCACTAAATCAGAAAGTCTGGGTACGGGGTCCATAAATCTATTCTTTAACAAGCTCTCCAGGTGATTTTGATACAGTTGAAGTTAGAGACCCAATACCCAGAATACTCTTTCTCCCCTAACTAGTACTTATCTTAGCTCAGTTGTTACCTCCTCTAACAAGATTTCTCAGCACTCCTGAATTTGATAGTGTTCCACTTTGTCGTCCGGTAACTCCTTGTTCATACTTCTATCATAGCACTTAAGATATTAAATAATAATGATGATTTTATGTGTCTGTTCTTTTGTTAGACTGTGGGATTCTTATTTATCTTCATATTCTAGAGCCTAAAATAGTACCAGAAATACACTGGGAACTACAATAAATAGAGTTGAGCCGAATTAGAGTAGATTTTCTCTTCTCAGGCAGTGAAGAAAAAAAGAGGTCCTGGATACAACATTTGGGAAGCAGTTTAATTTTGTTTGAAGGCTCACTGGCCTCTTATTTCTCATTCATCATAGGCACTTGAATCGTATCTGTACTTTTCTTTCTGAATTTGAAAACTGGAACTTGGCTAAATACCTTACAAACAAGGAACAAACACTTTACTGGTGTGCTAGATGTTCAAATATAATTCAGAATTGAACTGCATTCATGACATTCTATAATGCATGTCAGTCCACAAAGGGTGTTGGGGCAGTAGTGCCTTCTGACTTCCTCTGACTTCATGAGGTTGGAGAGAGAATCACCATCAGCAGCCAAGGGTGATTCCTATGAGGCAGGCAGACATCAGACATGCCACTGCCCTCTAAACTTTTTACCAATTCTTGACACCAACTGTCTATACCATGGGACCCTCTACTTCTCTGCTAGGTTTGATAATTCATTGTAGTCATCACCCAGAACTCACAGATAATATGAATATGGGGTTCATTAGGGAAGTAACAGGTTAGAATTCAGGTTCAGGAATGCTCAGGATATAATTTTTTGGTCAGGACATCCTCATCTCAGCCGTGCCCGTAGGCATGCCTCTCTTTGGCCCTTGATCTCTTTGGCCTGGCCTCTGCCCTGTACTGGCAAGTGTTACAAAGCTGGTTAATTCTTCTGATAGGTGCACCTATGTGCACTGCCATCTACCAGAAGTCTGTCCAAAGACACTCAGCTTTCTTGCTTCATGGGCTGGCAAGCCCACCAAACTGTCTCATGGCAAGCTCTTGGTTTTGCTGCATTGTCTCTGCAGTCTATCTGCCATTTCTCTCCCTTTGTCTCAGTGCAGGGATCTTGGGTCCAGGGAGGCACTCCACTCTTGGCTCTTCTCTCGTGATGGCAGTGAGATCTGTCCCTTTCTGTCTCTGAGAGAGCTCATTTTAAGCCTAGCAGAATGACAAAACTTACCAGTCCTGACATTATGGTTCCATAAACTTTATTTTCATGGCTCCACCCCACAAGGGCACCATTTCCCTTATTTACATTATCTTTTGGACTCATAAGGTTGATTGTTCTAAGGAGTACATACCTCCTTGGTGCTATTATTCACCTTATAGTCCTGTCTATTGTTTGGCTGAAAGTTGAGCCATGGGGATAAGTTTAGTTCCAGGCTTGAAGGGTATCTAAGGGCCATACTCTTGGGGGTTACAGCAGTCTCTGTCAGACCAGTAAACCTGGTATTATTTATTATTTTGAGTTTTGTTCCACATTTTTCTCCCAATCTACCCAGAACTTCCTATTTTGATCCCTTTTAGAGCAGACAGCAATGATAGTTGGGCACTGTCTAGTTCTAATGGTTTCAGGGTCATGGAGCCTGGGGTTCATGTGGTGAATTCATCCTTTGGCCTATTTGTTTCCTTGCATCTTAGTTCTTCATTCTTATTTGCTGTGGACTGGGAAAGGCCAATAGTTGCACCTTAGATGGCTGCTCACACACTTTTAAGATCTCAGTCACTACTCACCAAAATAGAATGTAGAACATTTTCTTTGTGGACTGTGTTGTGCCAATTGGCCTTGATGTCCCCAAGAATATAGTCATGAGCTCCTAGGCCTAACTGACTCATTTTCTCAAAATGTTTTGTTATGGCTAACATGTTTTCATAGCTTTGCCTCTTGTATGTTCTACTATATTCATGGATATATTTGCAGCACATATAGATAATATATAGAAATAGCCCTTGTCAAACCTATATATATTCATGAGTGTGGTCCCATTTGCCTTCCTACACCTGCTCAGCTTGAGTGTTTATCTATGTTTCCACTTGTACATTATTATTGTTAATGCAGGATTGTGTATGTAATAGTATTTACTGTCATTGCCTTTAACTCTTGTGCCCCTCCCAGTGTCTTCCTTTGCCTTGATCATTTTGTGCTGACCTCTCCCTTATGGTATATTACCTTTCCCTTCACTCAAGTTATTGCGTATTTACCCTCTAGCTAGTGATTTGCCTCCCTTTCTCTCCAACCCTTGGTAAACTTTAAAGAATGTTTCTTTCTGTGTGTAAACCTTATCTTGAATTTTTATAATGGAGTCTCATTTCTTCTTTTGTGAGTTGCTAATTTCACTCAGAATAATGTCTTCTAGGTTCATCTATATAATGAAGTGTTTTGCAGACTCATCATTATTCTTTAACATTGTACACTATTCTGTTGTATGTATGTACCATAATTTGTTTATCTAGTCATCCACTTGTGGGCACTTAGGTTGTTTCCATCTTTTTTCTATTGTGAACAATGCTGTGATCATCATTGTTGTTGTTATGTGCTGTTGAGTCAGACCCAACTCACAGTGACCCCTCCTTGGGTTTCTGAGGAGCTTGCCCTACCTTCCTTCCAAGGAGTGGCTGGTGGGTTTGAACCGCCAGCCTTCTGATTAGCAGTCAGGTGCCTTAGGCACTATGATATGGGTGTGTATATATCTATTTGTGTAATAGTTCTTATTTCTGTACTATATATCCCTAGTAGTGAGTTGCTGGGTTGTATGGTATTTTTATTTCCAGTTTTTAAAGGAAATGTTGTACCATTTTTCATGTTGCACCATTTTATAGTCCCACTAGCAGTGTATGAGGGTTCCAATCTTTCCACATCCATGCCAGCATATTGTTTTATATATTTTGAACCTTGCTATTAATGCTGGTGTGAAATGGTGTATCATTATTGTTTTGATTTACATCTCTCTAATGGTTAATGATCACAAGCACTTTTTCATGTTTGTTTCATACCTAACTGTCTTCTTTGGTTCATTCCTTCTGCCCATTTTTAAATTGAATTGTTTATGTTGTTGAGGTGTTGAAGTTTTTCTTTAAATTTTAGATATTAGTCCATTGTCCGATATATTGTTGCCAAATTTATTTTGCCCAGTCTGCAGGTTCTCTCTTTACTCTTTTCGTGAAGTCTTTTGATGCACATAAATGTTTTATTTTTAGGAGGTCTTAGTCATCTACTTCATCTTCTGCTGTTGGTGTGTTTTCAGTTATGTTTGATAGTGTATTTACACCATGTATTAGGGCATCTAAGTTTGCCCTTATTTTTCTTTGATGATCTTTATAGTTTCAGGTTTTACATTTAGGTCTTTTGTCCACCTTGGGTTAGTTTTAGTATATGATGAGAGATATGGATCTTGTTTCATTTTTCTGCAAATGGATATCCAGTTTTGCCTGCACTATTTGTTAAAGAGACTATCTCTTCCCTATTTAGTGAGTTTCAGCCCTTTGTAAAAAATCAGCTGTCCATAGATGGATGGATTTACATCTGTGTTCTCAATTCTGCTCCATTGGAATATGTGTCTGTCATTATACCAATACCAGGTTGTTTAGACTACCGGGGCTGTACAGCTGGTTTTGAGATCCAGGAGTGTGAAGACCTTCTACTTTTTTCTTCTTTAATAATGCTTTGCCGTTTTGGAGTCTCTTCCTTTTCATATAATATTGGTGATTAGTTTTTCCATCTCTAGTATGTCAGCTTCTAAACTAGCAAATATTTAAAGAGAAATCCCAAGACATAGCTATAGTAAATAAATTATCTGGGAGGAAATAAATTATCTGCATTTTCTTTTTATTATTACTGAAAATAAACATGGTAAAACATATACCAATTCAAAATTTCTATGTATACAATTCAGTGACATTGATTGCATTCTTCACATTATACAAGTATTATTACCTTCCTTTTCAGAATTTTTCCTATGATTAACATAAACTCACTACCCTCAAGCTTCCTCTCTGACCTTTTAATCTACTATTGCCAGTTTGCTCTCATGTAGATTGTTCTTCATAAGAGTTCAATGCTCAAGGCAAACATTCTTTACTAATTAAGCTAGCCTATTGTCTAGTTGGGAGCTCTGGTGGCAAAGTGCCTAAGGCATTTGACTGCTAACCAGAAGGCTGGTGGTTCAAACCCACCAGCCACTCCTCAGAAGGAAGGCTGGGCAATCTACTTCTATAGTGTTACCACCTTGGAAACCCAAGGAGGGGTTGCTATGAGCTGGATCCAACTCAACAGCAGTGCATTTAGTTTGGTTTGATTTTATTGTCTAGTTGGATCCCTGGTGGCACAATCGTTAAGCATTTGACTGCTAATCAAAAGGCCCATAGTTCAAACCCACCAGCTGTTCCATGGGAGAACGATGTGGCAATCTGCTTTTGTAAAGATTATAGTCTTGGGAACCCCATGGGGCAGTTCTGCTCTGTCATATCAGGTTGATATGAGTTGGAATTGACTCAACAGTAACAGGTTTGGTTCACAGGTTTTTTATTGTTTGGTTTAAAGAAGACTTCAGGGGATATTATGGTTTAAAGATTATTTTAAGGCGGTAGTTTCGATGGTTTATCCAGCATCAGTGGCTCTAGAAAGTCTGGATTCCATGGGTATTTGAAATTCTCTTCCGTACTTTTCCCCTTTTTGATCAAGATTCTTTTACCGGTTCTCTGATGAACATACTCAGCCATGGTAACTGGGCACCATTCAATTCTGATCTCATGGCATGAGAGGCAGTTATTCATGGACTCAGTTGTCACATATTCCATTTCCTCCTCCTATTTCTGACCCTTCTTCTTCTCCTGATCCAGGAGAACAGGGACCAATTGTTGTACCTTGGAAAAGCTTGAAAGCTTTTAAGACCTCAAGCACTACACAACTAACTAGGAGGAGGAACAGAAGTATTAAGCACTATATTAGAGCAATTACCTGGGATGATCCTTGAAACCATGACCCTAAACTTCCAAACCAAGGAACCAAATATCATGTGGTGTTTGGTCGTACATAAGCAGCCTCAGCAGTGACAATCTCTCTCTCTTTCTTGGTAAAAATACATATCACCATTTGCCGATTTAACTTTTTGCATGTGTACAACTTACTGACATCATTTAATTAATTGTGCAACTATTAACCTTAATCAATGCAAATTTTCCATTACCATAACAGAAATTCCGTGATCCATAAAGAAAAACTTTCCCTTTTTCCCTCCCTACTGCTCCTGAAGAGATTCATATTTGTTCCCATTACAAAGAAAGGTGATCCTACAGAATGCAGAAATCACTGAACAATATCATTAGTATTGTACACAACTAAAATTTTGCTGAAGGGAAGTAAAAAATGGCTACAACAGTACATCAATAGGAATTCAGAAGAGGGTATGGAATGAGGGATATCATTGCTGATGTCAGATGGATCTTGCTGAAAGCAAAGAATACCAGAAAGATATTTACCTGTGTTTTATTGACTATGCAAAGGCATTCAACTGTGTGGATATTAACAAATTATAGTTAACATTGTAAAGAATGGGAATTCCAGAACACTTCTTTGTGCTCATGAGGTACCTGTACTTAGATGAAGAGGCAGTTATTTGAAGAGAACAAGGGGATACTGCGTGATTTTAAGTCAGGAAAGATGTGTGTCAGGGGTATACCCTTTCACCATACTTATTCAATCTATGTGCTGAGCAAATTATCCAAGAAGCTGAACTATACAAAGAAGAATGAAGCATCAGGATTGGAGGGAGATTCATCAACAACCTGCAGTATGCAGATGACATAACCTTGCTTGCTGAAAGTGAAGAAGACTTGCAGCACTTACTGATGAAGATCAAAGACTGCAACCTTCAGTATGGATTACACCTCAACATGAAGAAAACAATCTTCACAACTGGATCAATAAGCAACATCATGACAAATGGAGAAAATATTGAAGTTGTCAAAGATGTCATTTTGCTTAGATCCACAATAAATATCCATGGAAGCATCAGTCAAAAAAATCAAATGATGTGTCACATTGGGCTAATCTAATGTATGCATCATGGTAATTTCAGAAGGAGATGAGAGAGAGAGAGAGAGAGAAAGGGACAGAAAGAATATTTGAAGGAATAATGATAAAAGATTTCCCCAATCTGATGAAGAACACACATTCTTAATGGAAAACCTAAAAAAGATTGGAATAAAAGGGAAAATCCTCTATGGTTCAAAGCATATATGAAAAAGCCAACATTATACTTCATGAAGAAAGACTGAGCGCTTTCCCCTTGCATTCAAGAACACAGCAAGGGTGCCTGTTTTCAGCAATTCTATTCAATATTATATTAGAAGTCCTAGCCAGAGCAATAAGAAATAAAAGATACCCAGATTAGAAAAGAAGAGGTATATTTATCTCTAGTCACAGATGACATGATACTATATATAGAAAATGCCAAACAATTTGCAAGAAAGCTTCTAGAGATAATAGAGGAATTTAGCAAGTTGGAAAGTACAAGATCAATAAACAAAAATCAGTTGGGTTTCTATACACCTGCAATGAGAAATCTGAAAGGGATATTAGACTAGCAGTTCAATTTATAATAGCATTTAAGAGTGATCTATATGGGATCAAATTGACAAAAACAACTCAAAAGATTAAATAAAAAACTTAGAGAACAGTAAATTTATGTTATGTTAATGAGGGAGGAAAAGGAGAGTGAGAATGGTTGCACAGCAGAAAAATGTAATCAATGTCACAGAATTGTACCTATAGAAATTGTTGAATTGGTATATGTTCTGTGTATATTCTCACCATCAACAACTAAAATAAAATAAATTATTACAAAAATAAGAAGAGTCAGAGAGAGACAGAGGGGAGACAGCTATGTGAAAAGGGAGTCAGAAATTCGAATGATTCAGCTACAAACCCAGGAATACCAAGGATTGCAAAGCACATCCAGAAGCTGCATGGAACAGATTGTCTCTTAGAGCCTTCAGAAAGAAACAACATTGCGGCATCTTGATTTTGGACTTTCAGCTTTCAGAACCATGAGACAATAACTTTCTAATGTTTTAATTCAGGTAGATGATGGATAAATACAGATAGATGAGAGAGAGTGAAATAGCTCTCAAATGCATCACGTTCTTTCACTTCCATTCAGGCACTCTGAACATCATGCCTGGATTATTTATTGCATCTGTCTCTTGTCTAGTCTCCTTTTTTTTTTAACTTTATTTTTCCCCTTTACTACTAATAATCCATCCTATTAAAATCTGATAGACTTATCTATGCACACTATTTTATCATGCTGCCCTTAATTACATTAAATTGTGCCTATCGAGCCTTCATTCTTGTTGCTTTTCTTTCCGCTTCTGCAATTTCAACTATGTGATCCTCTAATTTGCTGATTCTTTTTTCTGCCTAATTAAATCTGTTTGTAAATCTTTCCATTGCATTTCTTATTTCAGTTATTGTCCCTTTCTGTTGTAGTATTTGTTTCATTTCTTTTATCTCTTCTTTTAAATCTTTTTTTTTTTTTTAGTTAATGCTTTGTTTTTCTTGTTTCTTTCAAATACTTATCTACTTTACCTTAGCTCTTTAATTATGTTTAAGGTTGTATTATACTCTTCTATTATTTTCATTATGTAGTCTTACATAGATGTGATTTTTGTCCCTTCATCATGTTCATTTGGATGGGCCTTCATTTCTCTTTTCTTTGTGTGTCTTGTGATTTTTTTTTTTTTTTTTCTGTTGGGACATTGGAGTTTTCAAGGGGTTAACTTTCTTAGTTTTACCCAGTATTTGGCGTTTTTCCCCACTACTTTCTGCAAAAAACCAAAACAAAACAGAACAAAACAAGAACAATTCTTAGGCAGGCAGAGCCTTTGGCCTTTGCTTGCCATTTCTTCTCCCTGTCTGTGATAGTTCCTTCTCACCCCTTGGTTTAATTATGATTTAAAAGTTCCAGATCTTGTTTTTCAACTTTCAATGCCTCCCAAATATGGTATGGAACATCTTTCCATCAGCATGCACTGCCACTCAGACAAGATATTTTGCATGAATCAATCTGTCCACCAAGGACATAGCAGTAGTTATTATTCCCTTCCCATCTTTGTTTCTACAACCATATTTTCAGTCAGAAAACCCATGCCCACAAGCCCCCTTCAGGTCTGGATATTTCCTTCTGTTTTTCCTCAAGGCTTCCTTATCTCTTCTGTGGGGCTGCTTATATCTGAGCTAGCATTCAGGGAAAGCACAGGCAAACTTTCCTATTCCAGAAGGATGAGGGGCTGGCACTCCCTAGAAGGCCCTTTGAAAAATTTATCTCTTTGGTTTCAGAGGTCTAGTGGCCCAGTGGTGATTAGAGGAGCAGTCTTCACTTAGATGAACTGGCTCCTCTCTCTATTACAGGGAACCTTCAGTTAAAGAGCTGACAGTCAAGCAGCTGACAGTTACCAGTTGGGAGAGGCTGTCATACTCTGAATAGACCCCCAGAGAAGTTTGCCTTGTTGCTATCAGAGGCCACCCTTTGTAGTATGTTGGCTGTGGGTTTAGCTTCCATTCAAGACACCTACTTCCTAGCACACAGCAGCCTCAGTCAGCAGTTCTCAGTGATGACTGGAAGAAGGAAGATTGACCCAAACTGATCCCTAAAGTGGTCTTCCTTGTTGGTTTTTGGGACTTGAGCTATATGCAGTGCATAGGGAGACAACTAGAGTGCCACCTATGGGAGCAAACTCCACTGTAGGTGCCTTTTGTAGCATTTTGTAGGGGCCTTTGGCAGCATTTCACAGCAGCCTGGAAACCTACGATTACTAGGTGTGGGAGGGAATGGCATGCTTCTATTAGATCCCCATAAAGGTCTGCCTTGTTGCTGTCAGAACCCCCCTCCACACACACACACTGGTAGATTGTTGGTTGTGAGTTCAGCCTCCACTCAAGACACCCACTTCCTAGCACATAGCAGTCTCAGTCACCAATCTTCAGTGTTAACTGGAAGGGGGCACAGATGGTCATGATGCTCATGATGGTCTTTCTTGTTGGTTACAGAGACCTGAGCTATAGGATGTGCAAGGAGACAGATGGAGTGTTAATTATGGGAGTAGACTTTACTCTACACCCACAGCCAGCATACTACAAGGGGTGGCCTCTGATAGCAGCAAGGCAGACTTTCCCAGGGGTCCATTCAGCAATTTGCAGCAGCCTTCACCCAGCAGTGTCCAGGTTAGGAAGGTGTGGCACTCTGAATGATTCCTCAAAGAGGTCTGCCTTGTTGATTTTAGATCAGAAGCTTGGGTCTTGTCCTTTTGTATAGAGAGAGGATGTAGGTCTTTTGCTGAGGTTGCTTCTCCAGTTCACAGTAGCCAGTGGCCTGTGTTTTGGGGGGCAGGGGCAAAGATTGTGGGAGAAATGGTTTTCCTATCATGGGCAACTTGTTTTTGATTTGTTGGTGCTTGCTTGCCTACAGTTCTCCACTGCTGTCTTCTGCTACCCAATTCAGAGTCCTTCACGGTCAGCTAGTGTTTCCTTGTTGTATTTGTGGGAGGAGGGTTGGAAAAATGGTATGTTTATGCCTGAATCTTCCCAGAATCTCTTCTGAGAGGTATTTAGAAGAAAGATTCTATAAAACATGGTGAACATATAAAATATGGTTAGTGTGATAAGGTAGCATCAGATTTTGGGGATCTGATAGCCATTAATTAGTTCAAAGTCACTTACATTGTCTCCTAGAAGTTTCATAGTTTTAGCTCTTACATTTAGGACTATGTATTTTGAATTAAAAGAGCTCTGGTGACACAAACAGCTAAGTGCTCAGCTACTAACTGAAAGGTTGTTGGTTTGAACCCATCCTGTAGCCTTGTGGGAGAAAGACCTGGTGATCTGCTCATGTAAAGATTACAGCCTAGAGAAACCCTATGGTGCAGATCTCCTCTGTCATATGCAGTCACTATGAGTCAGAAATGAATCAATGGCACTGATCAACAATATTTTGAATTAATTTTAAAATATAATGAAAGGTAAGGGTAGAGGCTATTTTTATTATTATTATTTTATCTTTTGCCTATGACTGTGTGTTAGGCAGCCTTTAAGATGGTTCCATAGATGCCATAATCCTTACCTATTGGTATTATTCATGCTTTTGAGTAATCCTCTCTTTTTGTTAATGGTCTGGGCTTAGTAATTTGCTTCTAACAAAGAGAGAAAATATGGCCAAAATGTGATGTTACTTCTGATATTAGGGTATAAAAAGACTATACTTCTCTCTTGGGCACTTTTTCTTATGAGGCACATCTGTGGAGAGGCCCATGTAAGTGAGCTTGGAAGCAGATCTTTTGAGGTCTGATAGCAGCCAAATGCATGATCTCAGAAGGGAATTCTCCTCCTTTTGAGCCTTGAGATGACTGGTTATCGTTCTTTTAGTGTTTATTATTTCCCCTTGAACTATGTTTGATAAGTTAGTTATGTTTTAATAGGAAATTATCTATTTCATCTAAGTTTTAAAATTTATTAGCATAAAATGTTTATAAATAAAATGTCTTTTATTTTTAATAAACCCATCTACCATATACCTCATTCTTTTATTATTATTATTATTTTAAATTGTGATTTGAGTGAAAGTTTACAGAGCAAATTCACTTTCCATACAGCAGTTCACATACACTTTGTCTCATGACATTGACTACAATTTACCACAATGCAACAGCTCCCCTCCCACTTCCTCCCTATAGTTACCTCTTCCCTGTGTCCATCCCTCCATACACTCCTGCCCCCTGAGCTGTCTCCCTTTTATACATAAACAGCCCTTCTTTCTCCCATGATTGTTCTCTTCAAGGAGTGTATCTACCTCAGGTAAATGTTCAACTCATATAAGCATATGTCTTTTGTTTGGGTGGAAGCCACAGTTGTGGGTTCAATCCCAGACCTGAAGGGCAGCTAGGGGTCATATTCTCCGTGGTTCCACCAGATTCTATCAATCCAGCAAACCTTGTCCCCCTTTTTTTTTCCAAATGATTTCGAGTTATGTTCCACATTGTTATCCCTCTCTATCCAGGATCTCCTAAAAGATCCCCCTCTGAGTGGTTGACAGTGGTAGTCAGGCACCATCTAGTTCTTCTGGTCTCATAGTCATATAGGCTTCCGATCGCATGGTGGACCAGTTGCTAGGACTAATTGTTTCTATGAATCTTTGATTTTCTTCATTCTTCTTTGTTCTGGACAAGGAGAGACCCATCGTTGTATCTAGATTGCTGCTTGCAAGCTTTTAAGGTCCCAGTTGCTACTGGCCAAAGTAGGAGGTGGAACAATGTTTTGTGTGGTATGTTATGTCAATTGAGCTTGATGTCCCCTGTGACTATAGTCCCGAGCCCATAGGTTCAACTACTTGCTCCCTCTGGATAGCTGGCTGTGGCCAAGAAGTGACTACAACCTTGTCCCTTGTCAGCTCTACTATACACCTGGGAATTCTGACAGAACATACACATACACTTGTAGAACCATTGTCTGGCAACCCTATATATGATCTTGGGTGCACTCCCCACTGCATAGACATACCTAATAGTTCAGCCTGTCCACCTATCAATCCACCTGTATACCCATGTTTGCCTTCACTGACAATGCAGTGTGTATGTGCAAAAAATATTGTCTTTTTTAAAATTTCTATCCTAGTTGACATCTTTTCTACCTCCCTCCTCTATTATTAAAGTTTTTTTTTTTTTTTTTGAGATCATTGTAGATTTGCATGCAGTTACAAGCAACAATACGGAGACATCCTATATACATTTTACCCAATTCCTTCCAATGGTAACATTTTGTGAAGCTATAGTACATTATCAAAATCAGGATGTTGACATTGATACAAACCATTGATTTTATTCCAATTTTCCCAGTTCAGCTTGTACTCATTTGTATATGTCTGTGCATTTTAGTTTTACAATTCTATCACATGTCTAAGCTTGCCACAGTCAAGATACTGTACACTTACATCACAACAAATATCCCTTGTGTTGCCCTTTCATAACTTCACTTCTCTCTCCCACCCTTCGCTCCTCTGGCCAGCAACTACTAGTCCATTCTCTATTCTAAAATTTCATAATTTAGAATATAAATTTTAAATTTAAAAAGGTTACATAAATGGAATTGGACAGTATATAACTTTTTAGATTGGCTTTTTTTTTCACTCAGCATAACTCCATGGAGATCCACCCAAGTTGTATGTATCAATAGTTTATTCTCTTTCATCACTAAGTAGTATTCCATGGTATGGATATGCCAGTTTATTTAACCATTCATATGCTGAAGGACCTATGGGTTGATTCCAGTTTTTGCAATTATAAGTAAAGCTACTATAAACATTCATGTACAGGTTTTGTGTAAATGTCATTTCTATTTCTGTGGGATAAATTGATGAAATGCATGGTAATTGCATATTTAGTTTTTTTTAAAAGAAACCACCAACTGCTTTCAGTGACATCTTTTGTTGTTAGGTGCTGCCCAGTCGATTTCTACTCATAGTGATCCTATGTATCCTATATACAACAGAACAAAAACACTGCCCAGCCCAGTCCTACACCATCCTCAGAGTTATTGCCATGCTTGAGCCCATTGTTGCAGCCACTGTGTCAGTCCATTTACTTGAGGATCTACTCTTTTTTTGCTGACCCTCTACTTTACCAAGCAGGATATCCTTCTCCAAGAAATGATCCTTCCTGATAACATGACCAAAGTATGAGAGATGGTCTGGCCATTCTCGCTTCCAAGGAGCGTTCTAGCTGTACTTCTTTCAAGACAGATTTGCTTATTCTTCTGCCAGTACATGAGACTTTCAGTATTCTTCCCCAACACCACAACTCAAAAGTGTCAACTCTTCTTTGGTCTTCCTTATTCTTTGTCCAGCTTTCACATGCATATGAGGCCATTGAAAAGACAATGGCTTGGGTCAGGTGCACCTTAGTCTTCAAAGTGAGGTCTTTGCTCTTTAACACTTTAAAGAGGTCTTTTGCAGTAGATTTTCCCAATGCAAATTACAGTGCTGTTCATTTTTATTGCTAGACCTTGCTAGAAATTGGTCCTTTTAATGAGCTTTCTTGATTCTCTTTACTGATTTTTGCTTTCTAATTTATTAATTTCTGTTCTCATTTTTACTGTTTTCTTCTTTCAACTTCCTTTATGTCTCCTTTTTATTTTTTATTTTTATTGTGCTTTGGGTGAAAGTTTACAGAGCAAATTCATTTTCCATTCAGGAGTTCATACACATTTTGTCTCATGACATTAACTGCAATTTCCCACAGTGCAACAGCACTCTTTCCACTTCCTCCCCATAGTTGCCTCTTCCTTGTGTCCTTCACTCCCATGCACTCCTGCCCCTGGAGCTGTCTCCCTGTGCATACACAGAACTTCTATTCTCCCATGATTGATCTCTCCAAGGAGTGTATCTAC
>NW_006921983.1:2416936-2424303 GCF_000298275.1 Orycteropus afer afer | reverse complement strand
ATTATTCTCCCACTCCAGGGTCTCCTACAAAGATCCCCCTCCAAGTGGTTGACAGGGGTAGCCAGGCACCATCTAGTTCTTCTGGTCTCAGAGTCATGTAGGCTGTGGATTGCATGGTGTACCAGTTGCTTGGACTAATTGTTTCCATGCATCTTTGGTTTTCTTCATTTTTCTTTGCTCTGAACGAGGAGTGATCCAATGTTGCATCTAAATGGCCCGTGCAAGCCTTTAAGATCAGAGTCGCTACTCGCCAACATAGGATGTGAAGCAATATTTTTGTTTAGTATGTCATGCTGAGCTTGATATCCTCTGTGATCATTGTCCCAAGCCCACAGGTCAAACTAACTACTTGTTCCTTCTGGGTAGTTGGCTGTGGCCAAGAAGTGACTACAACCTTGTCCCTTGTCAGCTCTACTATATACTTGGGAATTCTTATAGAACATACCAATACACTTGTAGAAACATTGTCTGCCAACACTATACATGGTCTTGGGTACACTCCCCCCTGTATAGACATACCTAATCATTCAGCCTGTTCACCCATCTATCCACCCGTAGATCAATGTTTGCCATCACTGACAATGCAGTACTGTATGTGCAAAAGGGTTCATCTTTGTTGTCTGTACCTCCCGTGCACCTCTCTTTGTCTTCCTCTTTGTCAGTGTCACCATATTGATCACTCACATTTGTTACATTGCCCTTACTTTCACCCAAATCAATACTTGTCTCTACCTGTCTAGCAGTGTTCGCTCCCCTCCTCTCCCTCACCTGGTAACCAACAAAGAAAATTCCCTTCCGTATATAAACCTTTTCTTGACGTTTTACAATAATGGACTAATACAATATCTGTCTTTTTGTGATTGACTAATTTCACTCAACATAATATTCTCCATGTTCATCCATGTTATGCAATGTTTTGCAGATTCTACTACATTATTTAGGGTTGCATAGTATTCCATTGTGTGTATGTACTGTAGTTTGGTTATCCATTCTACTGTTGATGGGCACCTGCTGTGAGGAACATGGGTGTGCATATATCTGTTCTTGTCCTGGCTGTCACTTCTTTAGGATATATACCTAGCAATGGAATTACTGAGTCAAATTATGTTTCTAATTCAAACTTTGTGAGGAATCACCATACTGCTTTCCACAGTGGTTTTAGCATTTTACAGTCCCACCAGCAGTGTATGAGAAGAGTCCCAATATCTCCACATCCTCACCAGCATTTGTTATTTTCTGTTGTGTTGAACTTTGCTATTAGTGCTGGGGCAAGATGGTGTCTCATTGTGGTTTTGATTTGCAACTCTCTAATGGCTAATGTAGTGTGGTGCCTAAGACACTTGACTACTAACAGAAGGCTGGCAGTTCAAACCTGCTAAGAGTCAGGTCTGACTCGACAGCACATAACAACAAAAACAACAATGGCTAATGATCATGAACATTTCTTCATATGTCTGTTGGTCCCCTGAATATCCTCTTTGGAGAAGTGTCTAATCATGTCTTCTGCCCATTTTTTAATTGGATTGTCTTTTTGTTATTGAGGTGTTGGAGTTTTCCATAAATTTTAGAGATAAGTCCTTGTCAGATGTCATTGCCAAATATTTTTTCCCAATCTGCAAGTTCTCTTTTGACTCTTTTGGAGAAGTCTTTGGAAGCACATAAAAATTTAATTTTTAGAAGGTCCCATTCATCTAGTTTTTCTTCTGCTGTTTGCACATTTTGGGCTATGCTTGAGAGTCTATTTATGCTATATATTAGGGCCAATAAATTTGCCCCTATCTTTTCCTTGAGGAACTTTATAGTTTTAGGTTTCACATCTGTCTTTGATCCATCTGGATGTAGTTTTTGTATATGGTGTGAGGTACAGATCTTGTTTAATTTTTCTGCAAATGGATATCCAGTTTTGCCAGAGGATTTGTTAAACAGACAATGTCTTCCCCATTTAATAGATTTTGGCCCTTTGTCAAAGATCAGCTGACCCTAGGTCGATTGATCTGTTTCTGGGTTCTCCACTCTATCCCATTGGTCTATGTGTCTGTCATTGTACCCATACCAGGCAGTTTTGACTACTGTGGCTGTATAGTAGGTTTTGAGATCTGGGAATGTGACACCTTCTACTTTGTTCTTCTTCAATAGTGCTTTGCTTATCTGGGGTCTCTTTCCTTTCCATGTGAAGTTAGTGATTGGCTTTTCCATATCCTTAAAGAATGTTAATGGGATGTGGATTGGGGTAGCATTGAATGTATACTTTAGGTAGAATTGACATTTTCACAATGTTCAATCTTTCTATCCATGAGCATGGTATGTTCTTCCATTTATGAAGACCTCTTATGGTTTCTTGAAGTAGTTTTCTTTGTACAGGTCTTTTGTGTCCCTGCTAAGATTTATTCCCAAGTATTTTATTTTTTTTGGTAGCTACTCTAAATGGTATTGATTCCCTTATTTCTTTGTCAGCAATCTCTTTGCTGGTATAGAGGAATCCAACTGATTTTTGGATGTTGATCTTGTATCCTGCCACTATACTAAATCTCTCAATTAGTTCCAGTAGTTTTTTCTTTTTTTTTTTTAACTGAGTCTCTTGGGTTTTCTAGGTATAGGATCATATCATCAGCAAATAGGGATTGTTTGACTTCTTCCTCACCAATTTGGATGCCTTTGATTTCCCTTTCTTGCCTTATTTCCCTGGCTAGGACTTCCAATACAATGTTGAATAGAAGTGGTGATAGAGGGCATCCTTGTCTGGTTTTTATTTGCAAGGAGAATAGTTTCAGTCTCTCTCCATTGTGAATAATGTTGGCTGTTGGTTTTGCATATGTGCCCTTTATTATGTTGTGGAATGTCTCTTCTATTGCTGTTTTGCTGAGAGTTTTGATCAGAAATGGGTGTTGGATTTTATCAAAAGCCTTTTCTGCATCGATTGATATGATCATGTGGTTCCTTTATTTTGTTTATGTGGTGGATGACATTGATTGTTTTCTAATGTTGAACCTTCCTTGCATACCTGATACGAACCCCCTTGGTTGTAATATATTATTTTTTTGATATTGTGGTAGTTAAATTTGTGTGTCAACTTGGCTGGTCCTGGTTGAATGGCTGGGCAGCTGGATGTAGTAATCCCCATGATGAAACTGGTAAGCAACTCCATGGTGGAATCTACTGTGAGCAGCTGAGTCACTTCCTTAAGGATGTGGTTGGCTTCCTGTGTATAAGGAGAAAGCTTGGGGAATAATCTCTAGTTTTTTGGCACACTTGAACCCTGCACATAGCTGAGTCTTTATTCAGTTGCCTGCCATTCTCTGCTGATCTTGGGACTTTCAATGGATTTGAATTAATGGCCTGCCGTGTGGTTTGGTAATATCGGGACTGTGCCTTGTTACTTGTTGACCTTGGGTTTGTCAACTTTAGCAACAAGCAGCTGCCTGAGTGAAGAAAAGACACCAGCTTCAGTGGGCTTGGAGCAGGAGATAGAGCTGAAGCCCAAGGTTGAGGGGCTTACACTCAGCCCCGAGAGCCTGGCATTTTGAACTTGGACTTAAAGCCTCCAAACTGTAAGAGAATAAACTCCTGTTTGTGAAAGCCATCCCATTTGTGATATATTCCTGTCAGAGCGGCACTAGGTAACCAGAACAGATATGTTGTTGGAGTCTTTTGGCTAGTATTTTGTTGAAGATTTTTGTGCCTGTATTCATGAGAGATATTGATCTGTAGTTTTCCTTTTGAGTGATGTCTTTGCCTGGTTTTGTATCAGGGTTATGCTTGCTTCATTAAATGAATTTGGGAGGATTCTATCCTTTTCTATGTTCTGGAATAGTTTGAGTAGGATTGGTGGTAGTTCTTCTCTGAACATTTGGTAGAATTCTCTGCTGAAGCCCTCTGAGCTAGGACTTTTTTGGTACTTTTTTTTGTGACCTGTTTAGTTTCTTCTTTTGTTATGGGCCTCTTCACCTTTTCCACCTCAGTCTGTGTTAGTTTAGGTAAGTAGTGTTTCTAGAAATCTGTCCATTTCTTCTAGATTTTCAAATTTGTTGGAGTACAGTTCTTCATAGTAGCCTGATATTATCTTTTTTATTTCAGTTGGTTCTGTTGTGATGTTATCCAATTTGTTTCCCATTTGTATTATTTGTATTTTCTCCCTCTCCTCTTTTCCTTTCTTAAATTTACCAGTGGTTTGTCAATTTTTTAAATCTATTCAAAGAACCAACTTCTAGGCTTGTTGATTTTTTTCTATTGTCTTCCTATTTTCCATTTCATTGATTTCTGCTCGAATCTTTATTATTTCCTTTCTTTTGGTGACTGTAGGCTTTTCTTTTTCTTTTTTTGGCAGTGTTCCAATAAAACTTTATAGACACTTGACACTTGAATTTTATAAAATTTTTAAGGGTAATGAAGTATTATTCTTTTAATTTCTCTTCAATCATAAAAATGTGAAAAACATTCTTAGTTGTGGTTCCATAAAAAAATCGGTAGCAGGCCAAATTTGCCTGGGTCCAGTGGCTTGCTGGCTTGTTTTTGGTAGTCTTTTTGAAATATTCACATGAATTATGATTTATGTCAACAATTTACATATTTGGTTATATACATGAGTAAAGGAGCATGTAGGCTTTTCTTGCTGTTCTTTTTCTAGTTGTTGGACATGTTGGGTTAAGGTGTTGATTTTGGCTCTTTCTCCTTCTTTGATGTGTGCATTTATTGCTATAAATTGGCCTCTGATCACTGCTTTTGCTATGTCCCAGAGATTTTGGTATGCTGTGTTTTCATTCTCATTTGATTCAAGGAATTTTTTAATTTCATTTTTTATTTCTTCTATTGCCCAATTGTTTTTTCAGTTTTCATGTGTTTGCTTTTTTTCCCTTCATCTTTCTAATGTTGATTTCTAATATTATAGCACTGTGATCTGAGAAATGCTTTGCAGTATTTCAGTGATTTTAAATTTAGTAAGGCTTGTTTTATGGCCTAACATATGGTATATCATGGATAGTGTTCATGTGCACTGGAAAAAAATATATATTGTGCTGTTGGGTGAAGTGCTCTGTAGATGTCTATAAGGTCAAGTTGGTGGATTATATTGTTTAGTTCTGCATCTTTGTTGAGTTTCTTTCCATTTGTTCTAACTTTCATTGAAAATGGTGTATTGAAGTCTTTTACTATGACTGTGGAATCATGTATTTTTCTTTTCAGTTCTGTTAAAGTCTGACTTATGTATGTTGGGGCTCTTTCATCGGGTCTATAGATATTTATTATGGTTATATCTTCATGTTCAATTGATCCTTTAATTAAATAACTTAAATTTAATTATAATTGTTTCATATGGTGGTTTTCGTCTTAAAGTCAATTTGATCAGAAATTAATATTTCCACTCCTGCTCTTTTTTGGTTGCCATTTATTTCATATATCTTTTTCCAACCTATTTTTGTTTTTTAATCCATTGACATTCAGTGTAATTATCGAAATTTATGAATTTGTTGTGTCAATTATGAATTTCATTTTGTTACGTGCTTTTTTGTAGTGTTCCTGGTTTTTTTGTTCCATATAATTTTCTCTGCTGAGCTCATTTTGTTTATGAATCATGTTACCATTTCCTTCATTGCTGTTGTTTTAGTATTTTTCTAAATATTTGTGCTTGTCCTCTTTTTTATTGTAATGTGAAGATTTATCATTTTTCTTTGAGGTTAGTCTCTGATTTATAATTTTCTCCACAAGTTTAGAACAGTTCATTATATCTTGCAACTCTCTTGACTTCCTCCCCATTTAGACGTTCTGTAACTGCACTATTGTTTCTTTTCCTTTTTGTTTTGTAATTGTCCTCATTTGCCAATTGATAATGTTGGTTCCCTGTTTACAATCTTTTAAGCTTATTTTACTTTGGAGTCTTCCATAACTGGGTTGTTTTTTGGGTTATGTCATCATTGGTATTAATGGTCTATTGTTGTTTGCTACTATTGGTTCTCTGTCCAAAGGATTCCCATTAGTATCTCTTGTAAGTTTTGTCTGATTTGAAAAAATTCCCTTAATTTATGCTTATCTGGAAATCTCCTAATTTCCCCATCATATTTGAGGGACAATTTTGCTGGCTATATAATTCTTGGTTGGAAATTTTTCTCTTTCAAGGTTTTATATATATCATTCCATTGCCTTCTCACCTGCATGGTATCTGCTGAGAAATCAGAGCTTAGTTTTATTGGTTGCCCTTTGTAGGTAACTTTTCATTTTTCCCATGCTTTCAGGATTCTTTCTTTGTCTTTGGTTTCAGTGAGTTTCATGATGATTTGTCTTGGTGATTTTTTTGGGGGGGTCTATCTTGTTTGGGGTTCATTGCACTTCCTCAATGAATATAGTCTCATCTTTCTTCATATCAGGGAAATTCTCTTTCAACAAATCTTGGACAATTTTTCTCAGTGATTTTCTTTTTCTCTTCCTGTTCTGGAATTCTGATTATATGTAGGTTATTCCTTTTGATGGTATACCACATGAATCTTAGACTTTGTTCATTTTGTTTTGATCTTTTTTCTCATTGACCCATTTTCAATTAAGTATTCAGGTATTTGTCTTCAATCTCATTAATTTAGTCTTCCATTGATTCGATTCTACTCCTTTGCCCTTTCAATGTGTTATTTCTGAAAATTTAGTATCAATCTTCTGGATTTCTCTTCGTAGATTTCATGTCATTTTTAAGTGTTTATTTATTTTGTCATTTTGTTCTTGTATTTTCTTCTGAAATTGTTCTAAAGTTTTGTCTGTGTTTTCCTTAATTTTTTCAGTATTTTCCTTGATCTATCAGTCAAATTCATTGAAAGTACCTAATAAAATTCTTCTGCATTATCTAATAAAATTCTTCTCAATTTCTTATCAAGGAGTTCCAATGCTGCTTCTCTCTCAGGGATGTGTTCTGGGTCTGTATCTTTTTCCCTTGTTTCTACTGCTTTATCTTGCTTCTTTGTGTGTATTGTGACAGTCTGTTGTCTCTGAGACATTGTGACTTTGTTGTATTTATATTTAATTGGTGATTGCATGTTGGAGTGATTTGCCCAAGATTTTTGTTTTCTTTTTTGATGTATGTGAGTAAGCAGGGTACTGTGCTCCTTTATTCACTAGTTGGCAATGTTTATGCACTCATGGCCTGTCTCCTGGTGGGTGTGATAGAGAATGAGTGTGACTGTGTGAATCTCTGTTAACTGTTTGTGAAGAGCAGTTAATGGTGAGTTAGACTCTTATTCGTGATCATGTATTGTTGGTCAGTTGGTGTAGAAGGAGGTAGTGGCTCTCACTCAGGAGGTGCAGTTGTGGTTGAGTCATGTGGGCACAGTTGCTTTCTCCCACTTAGGTAGACAAAAACAACAGTTGAAAAACCATCAAAAAAGTAAAAGCAA
>NW_006921983.1:2414676-2416836 GCF_000298275.1 Orycteropus afer afer | reverse complement strand
ACTAAAAAGAGAAACCAGGAAAAAAAAAAAGAAAAGGCAATAAATGAGAGAATGTATTTAAAGAACTACTTTAAAAAGCCAAAAGAAATATGAATACAAACAAGGGGGAAATATTCCACAATACCTGGGAAGAGGGGAATAAGAGAAAATAATTAGAGTAGGAGAGTAATGAAGAAAAATATGAGAAAAATGCAAAAAGAAAAACAAGGATTTTGGTGACCCACAAGAAGGAAAAAAAGTGGGAACCAGGAAGAAGGAAGAGAGAAAAAGCCAAAAACTAGAACCTGAGAAGGGAAGAAGAAAGAATTATAATAAAAAGAATGGAAAATAATAATAATAATAATTTTTAAACAGACAAAAACCAACAAATTAAGAAAGAAAAGAAACCTATGTGGGGCAAAGCAGGGTACCCAATTTCCATCAGAGCATGCAGACTGGGATGGAATTCCTGCTGGTATAGAAGGTGGATGGGAGTGAGGGATGGCCATATCTCTGTTCACCAAGAAGGTGTGGGGTAGAAGAGTAACACAGAGAATATCACACTTTTCCAGTCCTCAGTATAGGTGCCTGGAATCTGAGAGAATGCTGCCACTTTAAATATTCAAAATAGTCAAACCGCTTGGAAACATTCAAAATGGCTGCACCCTCTGGACAGCAAAAGTCCACAGCTCAGCCTCTCTCCCTCTTCGTTGCTTACCCTTTTATTCACCAGCCACCAGTGCAGTCCTCTGTGCAGCCCCTGGCTAGCAGGGCCAATTTTTAGGTTAATTTTCAGGTCCCAACACCTCTTGGCAACATCCAAGCTGCCCATGCCATCAGGATCGCTGACAGTCCGCAGCTCTATATGTCTTCTTTTTGCCATTCTCATGCAGATTCTTCCACCAGTTGGAGTTTAGTCTGCTTCTGTAGCTTTCCTTTCAAAGCTCAGGGCTCCTGGATTATCTTCTGTTTCTGTGTTTATTGGTTCCTCTTTTCTTTGTTGAAGGGGGTCTCTATAGTTTGTCTGCCTATTCTGCCATCTTCTATTTTTAATGTTTTATGTTTTTATTAATGATCTTATCTAATATTTGCATTTAAACTATATGTTTTCCTTTAAGATATTCTTCAGCAACATCCTATAGTTTTGATTCACAGAGTTCAATCATCATTAAATTTTAAATATTTTCTATCTCCCATAAAGATTTATTTTTCAACTTTTGAATTATTTAAAATTGTGCTTACATTTACAAATTTATTTTTGGTTGATTTTTTGTTGCTGGTTTCTAATTTCATATGAGTTATATAAACACCATGTAGCTCCATTTCCTTTTTTTAATCCAAATATTGTAATTGACAAATGCAGTATACCTATATTTGATTACTGATTTGTTTGGATATTTTTACTGACTTTCCTCACCCCCTTTCTCTCTTTATAAGTTTGTAAGTTAAATGTGTCTATCTCTGTGGTTTTATGATTTTATCATTAATATGCGTACTTGACTAAATAAAGTCTGAATATAACTTACTTTTTCTTCAATGTTATGGTTGTCAAATATCTTAATCTTACTTTGTTCTTAAATGCCCTTAAAGTTAGCCATTATTATTATTATTTTACAATCAGTATTCATTTATACTTATCCACATTTTCTTCCTTTTTATTTTTATGCTCAACATGTCTTCTTATATTTCATTTTCAATTTATTTTACTTCAATTTCTTTCTTCCTGAGGTATATCTTTAGTAGTTCTTTTGGTTTGGGTTGATGAATGGTAAACTCTGTCTGTTGACCAACGCTTTTCTTTTCACACTAGATTCCAAAACCTAGTCTACTTACAGCCATCTTTTAATTGTCACCTCTGTGTTCTGCATCATCAGTTTTCCTCTCCTCTACATGATGTAGTTCAGTATTCACATTTGCTATAATAGCTCCTATTTAAGAAAAGAAAATCGTCCTTTGATCCCACATTCCCTTCCAGCTTCTAATTCTATTTTTCTGCCCCCTGTTATTTTTTTTTCCTCATCTTATTTATTTATTTATTTATTTATTTTATTTGGCTGAAGATTTACAAAGCAAATTCACTTTCCATACAGAAGTTCATATATACTTTGTCTCATGTCATTGACCACAGTTTACCACAATGCAACAGCTCCCCTCCCACTTCCTCCCCATAGTTACCTCTTC
>NW_006921983.1:2398058-2410731 GCF_000298275.1 Orycteropus afer afer | reverse complement strand
TGCTAGTTGGGATTTAGTCCACTTTTGTATCCTTCCCTTCAAGCCTCAGGGGTCCAAGATTATCTTCTGTGTCTCTGTTAATTGGTTTACCTTTTCTTTGTTGAAGAGGGTCTGTGCAGTCCTTCTGCCTAGTCCGCCATCTTGCCGGAACCCCTCTGCCCCATCTTATTGCAAAAAATTTTGAAAGAATTATCTGTACTTGCTGTTTTTATTTTATCTTCTCTAATTTTCTCTTAAAAACATTCCAATCAGGTGTTTTATCTCTGTAATGAAACAAAACAGCTCTTATTATCAAGGGGTCACTAATTTTTCACTTCTAAGTTTTTTAATTTTAATTTTTTTTATATCTCTGAGCAACAATTGACCCTTTGTCCATCACTTTGTCCTTTCTTCCACACTTTGTTTACTTAAATTCATGAGCACTATTCTCTCTTGGCTTTTATCCTACTTCCTGGACAATTTCTTCTATATAAAATTTGCTGGTTCCTCTTCATCTTTCTAACTTCTGAATGTAGAGCAGCCTGGTCTTACTTCTTGGATCTTGTTTTTCTCTATATATATATTTAATTCTCTACCACTCCTCTGTCAATTTGTTGTATTGTGGTGCCTTGCATATTGCTGTGAGGCTGAAGGTTATATCACCGGTGTTTCAAATACCAGCAAGGTCACCCATGGTGGACAGGTTTTAGTGGAGCTTCCAGACTAAGACAGACTTGGAAGAAGGAAAGGGCTGTCCACTTCTCAAAGAACTGGCCAATGAAACCTATGAATAACGGTGAAACTGTCTGATATATTACTGGAAAACTTTATTAATAGCCTTGAAAGATTTTCCAATATAGTCCCAGAAGATGAGACCCTCAGATCAGAAGGCACTCAAAATATGGCTGGAAAAGAGTTGCTTCCTCAAAGTAGAGTTGACCATAATGACATGGATTGAGTAAAGCCTTTTGGACTTCCATTTGCTGATGGGGCATGACTCAAAATGGAAAGAAATAGCTGCAAACATCTGCTAATAATTGGAACATGGAATGCATGAAGTATGAATCTAGGAAAATTGGAAGTTGTCAAAAATGAAATGAAATGCATAAAGATCAATATCCTAGGCATTAGTAAGATGAAATGGACTGTTTTTGACCATTTTGAATCAGACAACCATATGATGTACTATGATGGGAATGACAAATTGAAGAGGAATAGCATGGCATTTATCATCACAAGGAATGATTGAAAATCTTCCTGAAGTACAGTGCTGTCAGTGATAGGATGATATCTATATGTTTACAAGGAAGACCAGTTAATACTACTATTATTCAAATTTACACATCAACTACCAAAACCAAAGACAAGGAAGTTGAAGACTTTTACCAACTTCTGCAGTCTGAATTTGACCAAACATGCAAACAAGATGTGTTGATTATTACTGGTGATTGTAATGCAAAAGTTGGAAACAAAGAAGAATCACCAGTTGGAAAATATGGCCTTGGTAATAGAAATGACACTGGAGATTTATTCACTGCAAATACCTTTTTCCAACAGCATAAACAGCATCTATACATGTGGACTTTGACAGATGCAATACACGAGAATGAGATTGACTACATCTGTGGCAAGAGACATGAAGAAGTTCAGTATCTTTAACCAAAACAACTCCAGGAGCTGACTGAGGATCAGACCATCCACTGCTCATATGCAAGTTCAAGTTGAAGCTGAAGACAATCAAAACAAGTCCACGAGAGCCAAAACATGACCTTGATTCTATCCACCAGAATTTAGAGACCACCTAAAGAATAGATTTGATGCACTGAGCAATGCAATGACTAAAAGCTAGAGGAATTTTGGGATGACATGAAGATTATCATCCATGAAGAAAGCAAAACATCATTAAAAAGACAAGAAAGGAAGAAAAGACCAAGATGTATCTCAGAGGAGACTGAAACTTGCTCTTGAATGGAGAATAGCTAAAACAAATGGAATAAATGACAAGTTTAAAGTTTAATTGGAAGATTTAAAAGAGCAGCTTGAGAAGACAAAGTCAACTAATATAATGAAATGCGCAAAGACCTGCAGTTAGAAAACCAAAAGGGAAGAACACACTCAGCATTTCTCAAGCTGAAAGAACTGAAGAAAAAAATTTAAGCATGGAGTTGCAGTTTTGAAAGATTTTATGGGCAAATATTGAATGATAGAGGAAACATCAAAAGAAGATGGAAGGAATACACAGTCACTGCATCAAAAAGAATTGGTCCATTTCAGGAGGTGGCATATGATCAAGAACCAATGGTACTGAAGGAAGAAGTCGAAGCTGTGCTGAAGGAATTGGTAAAAAACAAGGCTCCAGGATCTGATGGGATACCCACTAAGATATTTCAAGAAACTGATGCTGCACTGAAGGCACTTACTCATCTGTCAAGAAATTTGGAAGATAGCTACCTGGCCAACCAATTGGAAGAGATCTATACTTGTACCTATTCTAAAAAAAGGTGATCCCACATAATGTGGAAATTATTGAACAATATCATTAATATCACATGCAAGTAAAATCTTGCTGAAGACAATTTGAAAACAGTTGCAGCAGTATATTGACAGTGAATTTCCAGAAATGCAAGCTGGATTCAGAGGAGGACATGGAATGAGGGATATTATTGCCGATGTCATGTGGATCTCGACTGAAAGCAAAGAATACAAGAAAGATATTTAGTTGTGTTTTATTGTCTACATACAAGCATTCAACTGTGTGGATCATAACAAATTATGGACAACATTGAGGAGAATGGGAATTCCAGAACACAAAATTGTGCTCATGAGGAAGCTGTACATAGATCAGTAGACTGTTGTTCAGGCAGAACAAGGGGATACTGTGTGGTTTAGGATCAGGAAGAGAGTGCATCAGGGTTGTATCCTTCCACCGTACTCATTCAACCTGTATGCTGAGCAATTAATTTGAGAAGCTGGAGTATATGAAGAGTGTGGCATCAGGATTGAAGGAAAACTTGTTTACAACTGGCGATAGGCAGACAACACAACCTTGCTTGTGAAGGTAAAGATGACTTAAAGCCTTTACTGATGATGATTAAAGACTATCGTCTGCAGTATAGATTACATCTCAACATAAAACGAAAATCCAATTAGCAGCATCATGATAAAAGGAGAAAAGATTGAAGTTGTCAAAGTTGGCTCCACAATCAACACCAATGGAAGTGGCGGTCAAAAAATCAGATGATATATTGCACTGGGTAAATCTGCTGTAAGAGATCTCTTTAAAGGGCTGAATAGCAAAGATAACTCTTTGAAGACTAAGATGCACCTAACCCAAGCCATGGTGTTTTCAGTTATCTCATATGCATCTGAAAGGTGGACAGTGAATAAGGAAGATCAAAGAAGAGTTTATGCTTTTGAGTTGTGTTGTTGGCAAAGAACACTGAAAGCACCATGGACTGCCAGAAGAATGAACAAATCTGTCCTGAGAGAAGTGCAGCTGGAATGCTCCTTGGAAGCGAGAAATGCTAGACTTCATTTACCTACTTTGGTCAAGTTGTCAGAAGGGACCATTCCCTGGAGAAGGATATCATGGTTGGTAAAGAGGAGAGTCAGTGATAAAGGGGAAGATGCTCAATGAGATGGATTGACACAGTGGCTGCAACAGTGGGTTTGGTATTATAAGGATTGTGAGGCTGGCACAGGACCGGGCAGTGTTTCGTTCTTTTGTATGTAGTGTTGCTATGAGTCAGAGCCAACTCGATGGCACCTAACAACAACAATAACAGCATTTACTTCTAGGAAATTTACCCCATCCTTTAGCATTTACAAGCTGTTTCATCCTAAATTTATATCTCTTACTTGGAGTCTTCTGAATTATGGAATCTTATTGAATGACCTACTGTGGTCATGTTGTCAGAAGGAACCTTTCCCTGGAGAAGGATATCATGCTTGGTAAAGTGGAGGGTTGATGAAAAGGGGAAGGCCCTCAACAAGATGGATGGAGACTGGCTGCAATGATGGGTTCAGGTATAGCAAGGATTGTGAGGCTGGCACAGGACTGGGCAGTGTTTCATTGTGGTGTGCATAGGGTCACTATGGGTTGGAGATGACTTGATGGCACCTAACAACAACATCCAATGTTTATTCTACATCTAAACATTTATTTTAAGAGACACTTTAAACTTAGTTTGTCCAAAACTAAACACTTGATTTCATCTACACAAATACCTCCTTCTACTACAGCTTTTCCTCTAACATGGCAACTTCCTTCTTCTAGTTGTTCTCTTACAAAAGTCATCTTTCACTTACCTCCTGGTAGGCTCAATTTCAAAATATATTTAGAATCTGACCCCTACTTACCAGTTGTAATGGATTGAATTGTGTCCCACCAAAATATATGTCAACTTGTCTATGATTATTACATAATTATCCTCCATTTTGTGATCTGATGTAATTATCCTACATGTTGTAAATACTTATCTCTATGATGTTAATGAGGCAGGATTAGAGGCAGTGATGTTAATTAGGTAGTATACAATCTACAGGATTAGGTTGCATCTTGAGTCAATCTCTTTTGAGATATAAAACAGATTAAACAAGCCAGCAGAAATCAGAGGGAGCTACTACCATCAAGAAGGAACAGCCAGGAGTGGAGCGGATCCTTTGGATCCAGGGTCCTTGCACTGAGAACTTTTTATATCCAGAAGAAGATTGATACCAAGACACATGGAGATCTCCAAGCGACGCTGGGCCCACAGATGTTGAAAGGAGACAAGAGCCTTCCTTCAGGGCTGACACCCTGAAAGCCTTCCCCTAGAGCTGGCACACTGAATTTGGACTTGTAGCCTCTTAAACTGTGAAGAATAAATTTCTATTTCTTAAGGCCATCCCCTTGTGGTCTTTCTCTTATAAGTGCACTAAATAAAAAGACACCATCACTTAAACTATCACCCTGAACCAAGTCATCATGGTTATTATAAATGACCTCTTACCTGGTCTTGCTTGTCTCTCTGTCTTTGCTCCAAACTTCCTTTTCTCAAAACATCAGCCTGGGTGATACTTTTAAATAGAAAATCACACCATGTATTGCTTTAATAAAATTGATTTCCCATCTCATTCAGACTAAAAACTAAAATTTGACAATAGCCTGCTGGGCCTTATACTGTCTACTTACTTCTCCTCCATGCCATACCTCATCTCTTCCCCTCTTCTCCTTTCTCCCTTTTCCAGCAAGACTAGCTTCCTTGCTATTTCTTGAACATGTCAGCATCTTCCCACCTTTGAACTTCTTATTGCCTTCTCTATAGCTATTCTCAGAAATATCTGTATTGACCACTCACCTTCTTTCTTCAGACCTCTGTTTGAATGATATCCAATCAATAATTCTATGAAAATAGTGACACTTTGTCTTTGTGACAAAGTCTTTGTCTCCTTTCAACATCTGTGGGCTCAGTGTCTCTTGGAGATCTCCGTGTATCTTGGCATAAGTCTTTTCCTGGGTCTAGTTGGTTATCAGTGCAGAGACCCGAGTTCAAAGTGTCCGCTCCACTTGCAACATTTTCTTCTTGGTAGTATTAGTTCCCTCTGATTTCTGCTTGCTTGTTTAATTGATTTTATGTCTCAAACCATTCTCTAAAACTAGTGACACTTCTCCTCTTATCCACTTTCCTATATTTTCCAAATTATCATTTATTATCTCACATGCAAATACTTTATTTTTTCCTCATTTCTTGTCTGTCTCCCCTAAGAATGTACATTCTATGGAGTCAAGAGACATTATTGCTTTATTCACTGCTTCATCTTCAGCATTTAGTACAGTGAGTGGTGCATAGTAAGTACTCAGTGCATTTTTGTTGAATGACAGTATGACTGTGTGACTGTGTTTATGCCTTCCTATTTTAAACATGCTAATTTTATTCTGGTAGCATAGTGCCTAAGGCATTTGACTGCTAACCAGAAGTCTGGTGGTTCACCACCAGCCACTCTTTGGAAGGAAGGTTGGGCAATCTACTTCCATAGTGATACTGCCTCAGAAGCCCAAGGAGGGGTCACTATGAGTTGGGTCTGACTCATCAGCACATAACAACAACAACAACAAATTTTATTCTGAGGACAGTGGTGGTTCAGTGGTACAATTTTTACCTCATGCACGGCCACCACCTGTCTGTCAGTGGAGCTTTGCATGCTGCTATGATGCTAAACAGGTATCAGCTGAGCTTCCAGGCTAAGATGGTCTAAGAAAAATTTTTTTGCCTGGTGATCTACTTCTGAAAATCAGCCAATGAAAGCCCTGTGTATCATAATGGTCTGACCTGCAACCAGTCTTGGGGATGGGGCTGGACTGGGCAACATTTCTTTCTGTTATTCATGGGGTCACTATCAGTTGGGGACTGGCTCAATGGCAGCTAACAACACTTTTATTCTATAAGATCATTGTGTCTGAAGTTCTTAGGGTTCTGCTCTTACTCTTTTTTGTGTCTTCTGATTGTCACTTGTTGTACAATGTTTTTAAATTTGCTTCATATTTGAGATTACTCATCTTGCTCAGTACAGGCCTAAGCAGGCTGGTTCAGAGATGCATTTGTTTAGAACAGTTTTTGTGTATTTCTTCTAGGTTTTCTATGTGTCTTACCATCACAGGGCAATTTTTATTTTAATTTCTGAACCTAAGAGTTCTCAGGTCAAATGGGTTATATAAATTCAAATTCCAAACTAACATGAGACAAAGTTCTCCAAGGGAGTTTTGTTTGTACCTGGAGACTATACAGAGGTAGTTAAGCTTCCCTATTATTTTTCTGCACCAGTGGATAATTTGTTTTTTCATTCATTTTTTTTCACTAGTATGCAAACCTTTGAAGATTATAAATTTTTTGCCATATTTTATCTAGCATTTAAAAGAAGGTTTATTTTGTTGTTGTTGTTGAGAATATATACAGAAAAACATACATAATTCAAATATTTCTACATGTACAATTCAGTGACCTTGATTACGTTATTTGAGTTGTTCAACCATCTCACCCTCCTTTTCTGAGTTGTTCCTCCACTGTTGACATAAACTCACTGCCCCCTAAGGTTCTTATCTAATCTGTCAATTTGCTGTTTTCTGTTTGATCCCATATGGATACTTCTTAAAAGAGTATAATGCTGAAGAAAGATACTTTTTACTAGTTATATTAAAAATAATAATAAATGATTTTTTTCTATTAAAAATAAAGTTTTGTTTTTAAGAAGGCTTAAGGAAATAGTTTTGGTTTACATTTTAAAGATTATCACAGGGCAATAATCTCAGGGGTTAATCTCAAAGTCTGGAGTCTATGAAAATTTGAAATTCTATTCTACATTTTCACCCTTTGATCAGGATTCTTTTTTAGAACTTTTGATTAAAATGTTCAGTAATTTATTAGCAGAAGTATTTTTAAACTTGTTTTTGTTGATTGGGCCAAACTATACTTATTTTTTAGAGTAGATAATATTGCATGGGAAAAATCCTTAAGCAGAAGAAGTATAGTAGTGTGCAGTTATTTCAGAATAGTTCATGGGCTACCTCTAGTAGAATCAGTTGAAGGTGTTTGTTAACAATGCAGGTTTTTCAGCCCTGCCTCAAGCCTTCAGAGTTACCATTTCTGGGTCAGGAGCCTAAGAACTGCACTGTTGTCAGGGGCTCCAGGTAATTCTTAATATGCTTGCTGTCTTTAAGACCTACAGTTTCAACATTTACACTAGGTAGGTATACTCCTTGTAGAGATCAATCATGGGACAGTAGAAGGGCTGTGTATGGACAGGGAGAGAGCTTGAGGGGTAGAGAGGAGTGCATGGGAGGAAACGACACAGGGAAGAGGTAACTATGGGGAGGAAGTAGGAGTGGAGCTGTTGCATTGTGGGCAACTACAGTTAATGTCATGAGACAGTGTATGTGAACTGCTGTAAGGAAAACGACTTTGCTCTGTAAACTTTCACCCAAATCACAATAAATTTTTTTTTTTTTTTTTTTTTAAAGATCTGCAATTTCACAATATCTTTGAATGAGATGCTTGGTAAGAAAGACATTTTACAGTATTGCTTAGTACACATGTAAACTTCTAACACATGTGAATACATAAGCATGTGGAACTGTATCCTCTGTTCTTTTTCCTCCATACATTCTGCTTTTTTTTTCTTTTTTCTTTTTCCCCATTAAAAATAAAGTGCTGGTTGAGATCTGTGAATTTGATTTTAACTACAGTTTGGAAAAAATCAGTTAAGAAATGGAGCCTTTTAATCAGAGAGAAATAGATGAGAGTTCAGACTTTCTTCTTCTATGTGTATGACTTTGGTTAAATTTCTTAATCTCCTCTTTGCATTCATTTCCTCATCTTTAAAATAGGAGTAATAATAGTACCCATTTTACTGGGTTATTTGATGGGAGGATTAAATTACCTAATACCAGTAAGTGTTGTTGTTGTTGTTATGTGCCGTTGAGTCGGACCCGACTCATAGCGACCCCTCCTTGGGTTTCTGAGGCAGTCTCACTATGGAAATAGATTGCCCCATCTTCCTTCTGAGGAGTGGCTGATGGGTTTGAAATGCCAGCCTTCTGGTTAGCAGTCAAGTGCCTTAGGTACTATGCTACCAGAGCTCCTACATGTAAGTAGTTTAACATAAAAGAACATAGATTATTTTCTCATTATTACCTTGATCATGCTGGACTTAATTAGAAATATAAGAGTGGCACACTATCATATACATTTTCAATTAAAAAAAAGATATTTAAAGAAATATTTAGGAACTTACTGTTTACAGTTGGGTAAAGCAGTTTCTTATTGCACCCAGATTTTTAAAACAGTGTCAAAACTTAACTATCTTTTTTCTGTCTTATTTCAAATTAAAATTACTAAAGAAACAACTAAAATACTACTAAACCAACCCAACATTATGCCTCTGGCTTGTTGCAAATATAAAATCAAACACTTGGCACCAGAAGAGTGAAATGGGAAATACTTCAGTTTCCATGACTCAGTATTGCTTTTTATAATTTGCCAACTGGATTAAGGTCCATGAACTTTTAGGTGGAGAGTGGGGAGTGGCTGCTCTCTCCTCCTCTTCTGTGTGAAAACATCTGCCTAGAGGCATTTGAGTGTAAGCGGGCCGTGATAAGTAGCTTTTTGATGGGAAATGTTACTGGGTATTCAGTTTTTAAATTTTCAAAAATGTTGACACCTGCAAACATATACAGGTTTGACAGAGGATGTTTCTACATAGGTGTCTATCTGTGCTGCAAATATATCCATGAATATAGTAGAACACACAGGGGGAGAAGTTATGAAAACTTAGCTATAACCAAACACCTTGAAAGAATGAGTCACTGGGTCTGGGTACTCAGGATTATAGTCTCGGGGAACATCAAGGTCAATTAACACAATGTAGTCCACAAGACAATGTTCAACTTCCTACTTTGATGAATAGTGTCTGGAGTTTCTAAAGCTTGAAATTGCCAGATATGTAAGAGAAAAGTATTGATAAGGGTGAAGGGAAAGGCAATATTCCAAAAGTGAGTGACAAACACAATAACATTAAGGAAAAGGAAGACACAGGAAGGTGCACGAGAGGCACAGACAACAAAGACAAACACATTCACATATAAAATATTGCATTATCAGAAATAACAAACATTAATCTACAGGTGGATACATAAGTAGACAGGTTGAAAAATCAGGTATGTCTAGGCAACAGAGAATATACCCATGACCATATATAAGTTTGGCAGATGATATTTTTACTATAAGAATGTGTTATAAGAATGTCCATGTATATAATAGAGCTAATGGGGCAGTTACTATAACTGCTTAGCCATAAGCAACCACCCTGAGGGAGCGAGTTGTTGGGCCCATGGCTCCGGACCATTGTCACAGGGGATATCAAGCTCAATTAACCTAACATACTATACAAAAACATTGTTCTACATCCTACTTGAGTAGTGACTGGGATCTTAAAAGCTTTCAAGTGACCATCTAAGATGCAGCAGTTGGTCTCTCCTTATCCAGAGCAAAGAAGAATGAAGAAAAACTACATGGAATTAATAAGTCCAAGGGACTAGTGGACTTATTATGTGAACCTCAACTTACATGACACTGAGACCAGCTACCACTGTCAGCCACTTGGAAAGAGATGAGTGTAGGAGGTCCTGGATAGAGTGGGAGAAAAATGTGGAACAAAACTCAAAATCATAAAAAGTACCAGGCTGACTGATCTGAAGACTGGTGAAACCCTGGAGAATATGGCCCTTAGTCATCCTTTAGGCCTGGAATTAAACTATCTGCTGTGGCTTCCAGCCAAGCAGACAGGTGTGTATAGTGAACATTGTAATAGGGGAAAAAAGACCCCAGTTTCAAACAGGTTCAACAGAGACATTTTTATTAAGCCTTGGACAGGACAAAAACAAAGCAAAGATAATCATCCAAGATGAGGGGAGCTATCAGCGTGGCCGTAGTATGGAAAGCTGAATGCAATCTGTTGAGTTATGGGCATGAGGTTAATTATATGTGATTGAAAAAAAACAGGGAATCTCACAAAATCATGAATAGTGGCAGACTGATTTGTCACTGTTGCAGGTGGGACTACAGAAAAAGGGAAAAGATAATGATTGGGAATTGAAGATAGAAAAGGGTTACAGGATTGCTTCTGGGCTATGACTACCTGACTAGGTGGTGGTCTGGATAGGCTGTGACTCAAGACCATTCAGCCTGAGTCTTAGCCACAAGAGGTTACTAAACAATTCCAAGACCCCAACCTTAATTTAAATCAGAAAAGTACACACTCAGGCAAGTTCCCTAATTCTTCGGGTGAGCATAATCCACTTTTTCCCCCAAAATAATATTGGTATATTGCCTTTCCCTTCACCCATAACTTACTTTCAACCATACTGTCCCTGAAGGCAAACTGCCTTTCCCTCGGTTTGTCTTGGAATTCACCTATGCATAGCCATAATGCTGGTTTAATGGTCAGAAAGAATAAAAATGGCATCTGAAACTTATGTCACGCCTCAAAATGTAGTTACATTTCCCATTGCAGACCACAGTCTTCCACAATCCCAAGTGTTTTAGAATTTAAGTTCTAATATGATATTTATACCAGGTAGGTACACGACTTAGAATAGTCAACCATGGGAGATCAAAAACCAAAAAAAAAACAAACTCGTGCTGTTGAGTCGGATCCTACTCATAGTGAACTCTCCTTGGGTTTGCAAGGTGGTATCACTACAGAAGTAGATTGCCCAACCTTCCTTCTGAGGAGTGGCTGGTTGGTTTGAACTGCCAGCCTTCTGGTTAGCAGTCAAATGCCTTAGGCACTATGCCACCAGAGCTCCATGGGAGATCAGAAGGGCTGTATTTTTGCACAAGGAGATAGCTCAGAGGGCAGGAATGCATAGTAAAGAAGGACACAGGGAAAAGGTAACCATAGGTAGGAAGTGGGAAGAGAGCTGTTACATTATGGGGTTTGCAATCAATATGATGAAGCAAAATGTCTATGAACTGCTGTATGGAAAAATGAATTTGCTCTGTAAACTTTCACCCAAATCACAATTAAAAACAACAACAACAACAACAAAACCCCCACTAATATTAAAGATAAAAAAAAAAGCTTGTGAGTGACCATCTAAAGTGCAACTATTGGTCTCTCCCCCTATGGAGCAAGGAAGAGTGAAGGAAATCAAAGATGCATGGAAACAATTATTTTAAAGGACTAAAGGACCACTCAAACGTTAGTGTCCATCACCCTGAAACCAGAGGAACTAGATGGTGCCCAGCTACCTCTCTATCACTCTAAAGGGGATCACATCAGAAGGTCCTGGAGAGACTATGAATAAAATGTGGAATAAAACTCAGAATCATAGAAAAGACCAGGTTCAAAGTTAGAGACTGTTAGAACCCTGAGAGTATAATCTTTAGTCATCCTTCTAGCATGGAACTGAATTCACCCTCCTGGCTCAACTTTCAGCCAAAAAACACACAGGTATATAAGGTGAACAGTAACACCAGGGAGCTATGCACTCCTTAGAACAATCAATCATTTGAGATCAAAAGAGCAGCATTTGACCAAGGACAAAGTTTAGAAGGCAAGAAGGAATAGGAAAGAAGGAAGAATAGAAATACAGGGAGGAAGTGGGATGATTGTGGGGATTGCAAATCAATAGCATGAAACAAAGTGTGTATGAATTGTTGAATGGAAAACTAATTTGCTCTGTAAGTCTTCACCCAAATCATAATAAAAAAAGTTAAAAAAAAAAAAAATTACTGAAGAATTTTGGTATTTGCTGGGTAGATAAAAAGTTGTGATAAGGAGAAGGCAAAACTGCTTACCAAGAGAATATGAAAAGGGAAAGAAATTAGTTATTTTTTGTCTTTCAAAATACCTAGGCCAACTTGAACATATGCAAATGAGATGGGAAGACTAATTCTTGTCTTCAGCCATCAGTCAAAAGAGAGGAAAGGCAATAAAGATTAAACCTCTTGGGCTCCAGCCTCTAAGGTCATATACCTCCATAGAAGCTTTTAAATGTATCCCTCCCAAAGACATTTTAAGACAAAAGAAATGAGGAAAAAAAAAAAACAAAACTGTCTTATTATAGTTATCAGAAAAATGGTTCGAAAAGAAACCAGGGACACCATGAAAAAACACGTAACAAAATGACAGCAACAAATTCAAACTTATCAATAAT
>NW_006921983.1:2355361-2379096 GCF_000298275.1 Orycteropus afer afer | reverse complement strand
GAGCTGATTGTACAACAGACCATTTACTGCTCATATGCAAGTTCAACTTGAAGCTGACGACAACTAAAAGAAGTCCATAAGAGCCAAAATATGACCTTGATTATATCCCTCCTGAATTTAGAGACCATCTAAAGAATAGATTTGATGCATTGAACACCAATGACTGAAAACCAGAACTGTGGGATGCCATCAAGAACATCATCCATGAAGAAAGCAAAAGGTCATTAAAAAAACAGGAAAGGAAGAAAAGACCAAAGTGTATCTCAGAGGAGACTCTGAACTTGCCCTTGAGTGGATGGAGAGTAGCTAAAGCAAATGGGAGATAAAAGAGCTGAACAAAAGATTTAAAGAGCAGCTCGAGAAGACAAAGTCAATTATTATGGTGGAATGTGCCAAGAGTTGGAGTTAGAAAACTAAAAGGGAAGAACACACTAGGCATTTCTCAAGCTGAAAAAACTGAGGAAAATATTTAAGCCTCGAATTGCGATATTGAAAGATTCTGTGGGCAATATGTTGAACGATGTAGGAAACATCAAAAGAAGATAGATGGAATACAAAGAGTCACTATACCAAAACGAATTGGTGGATAATCATCCATTTCAGGAGGTGGCATATGATCAAGAACCAATGATATTGAAGGAAGAAGTCAAAGCTGTACTAAGGGAAGTGGTGAAAAAGAAGGCTCTGGAAATTGACGGAATACCCATTGAGATGTTTCAACAAACAGATGTTGCACTGGAGGCACTCCCTCAGGTATTCCAAGAGATTTGGAAGATAGCTACCTGGCCAGTTGACTGGAAGAGACCTGTATTTGTACCCATTCCAAAGAAAAATAATTTCACAGAATGTGGAAATTATCAAACAATATCATATGCAAGGGAACTCTTACAGAAGATAATTTAAAAACTGTTGCAGCAGTATATTGATAAAGAATTTCTAGAAATGCAAACTGGATCAGAAAAGGATGTGGAGTGAGGGATATCATAGCTGATGTCAGCTGGATCTTGGCTGAAAGCAAAGAATACCAGAAATATGTTTACTTGTGTTTTATTGACTATGCAAAGGCATTAAATTGTGTGGATCATAACAAATTATGGATAACATTGAGAAGAATGGGAATTCCAAAACACTTAATTGTACTCACAAGGAACCTGTACATAGACCAGGAGGCTGTCATTTGAACAGAACAAGAGGACACTAGATGGTTTAAAATCAGGAAGGGAGTGCATCACGGCTGTATCCTTTCACCATACTTATTCAATCTGTATGCTTAGCAAATAATCTGAGAGGCTGGATTATATGAAGAAGAATGTGATGGCAGGATTGGAGGAAGTCTTATTAACAACCTGCAATACACAGAAAACATGACTTTGCTTGCTGAAAGTGAGGATGACTTGGAGAATTTAAGGATAAAAATTAAAGACTACTGTCTACAGTATTCGGAAGGAAGATTGGATAATCTACTTCTGTAGAGAGACCACCTTGGAAACACAAGGAGGGGACACTATGAGTTGAAATTAACTCAATGGCAGTGAATTTTGAGTTTGTCTACAGTGTGGATTACCTCAATATAAAGAAAACAAAAATCCTCACAACTGGACTAATAAGCAGCATCATGACAGATGGAGAAAATATTGAAGTTGTCAAAGACTTTCTGTTGCTTGGTTCTACAATCAATGCCAATGGAAGCAGCAGTCAAGACATCAAAAGACATATTACGTTGGGCAAAAGATCTCTTTCAAGGGCTGAAGAGCAAAGATATCTCCTTGAAGACTAAGATGCACTGAATCCAAGCCATGGTATTTTCAATCACCTCATATGCATGTGAGAGCTAGACAATGAATAAGGAAGAAGAGTTGATGCTTTTGAGTTGCGGTGTTGGTGAAGAATGCTGAAAGTCCTGTGGATTGTTAAAAGAACTAACACATCTGTCCTGCAGGAAGTGCAGATGGAATGCTCCTTGGAAGTGAAGATGGCCAGACTTTGTCTCACCTATTTTGGTCATGTTGTCAGAAGGGACCATTCTCTGGAGAAGGATGTCATGCTTGGTAAAGTGGAGGGTCAACGAAAGAGGGGAAGACCCTCAAAAAGATGAATTGACACAGTGGCCACAATGATGGGCTCAGGTATTAGCAGGGATAGTGAGGCTGGCACAGGACTGGCTGGTGTATATAAGGTCGCTATGAGTCAGAGATGATTTGATGGCACATAACAACAACAACAACAACAAGAGAGGAATCCAACTGATTTTTGTAGTTGGTCTTGTATCCCATCCCTTTGCTAAATCTTTCAATAAATTCCAGTATTTTTCTTTCCGAGTCTCTTGGGTTTGCTATACGTAGTATCATGTTGTTGTTGTTGTTAGGTGCCACCGAGTCATCTTTGATTCATAGTGAACTTATGCACAGTATAATGAAACACTGTCAGATCCTGCACCAGCTCCATGATCCTTTCTATACTTGAGCCCATCACTGCAACCACTGTGTCAGTCCATCTCACTGAGGGCCTTCCCCTCTTTTGTCAACCCTCTACCTTACCAAGCATGACATCCTTCTCCAGGGAATGGTCCCTTCTTACAACATGACCAAAGTACATGAGACAGAGTCTGGCCATTCATGTTTCCAAGGAGCATTCCAACTGCACTTTCTCCTGGACAGATTTATTAGATCTTTTAGCAGTCCACAACTCAAAAATGTCAACTTTTCTTTGGTCTTCCTGATTCGTTGTCCAGCTCTCACATGCATATGAGGTGATTGAAAATACCATGGCTTGTGTCAGGCACACCTTAGTCCTCAAGTAGATATCTTTGCTCTTCAGCACTTAAAAGAGGTCCTTTGCAGCCAGTTTGCCCAGAGCTATACATTGTTTGAAGTCCTGACTGCTGCTTCCATTGGCATTGATCATAGAACCAAGCAGTGTGAAGTCTTTGACAACTTCAGTCTTTTCTCCATTTATCATGGTGGTGCTTACAGATCCAGTTGTGAGGATTTTTGTTTTCTTTATATTGAGATTTAATCCATATTGCAGACTATTCTTCAATCTTCATCAGTAAGTGCTTCAGGCCATCCTCACTTTCAGCAAGCAAAGTTGTGTCATTAGCATATCACAGGTTGTTAATGATTCTTCCTGCAATCCTGATGCCACGTTTTTCTTCATATAGTCCGGCTTCTCAGATTATTTGCTCAGCATACATATTGAATAAGTATGGTGAAAGAATACCAGCCTGACACACTCCCTTCTTAATTTTAAATCATACAGTGTCACCTTGTTGTATTCGAATGATAGCTTCCTGGTTTACGTACAGGTTCCTCATGAGTACAATTAAGTGTTCTGGAATTCCCATTGTTCTCAATTACCCATAATTTGTTATGATCACTATCAAATGCTTTTGCATAGTCAATAAAACATAAGTACATATCTTTCTCATATTCTTTGCTTTGAGCCAAGATCCATCTGACATCAGCAATGATATCCCTCATTCTATGCCCTCTTCTGAATCCAGCTTGCACTTCTGGAAGTTCTCTGTCAATATACTGCTGCAACCATTTTTGAATTATCTTCAGTAAGATTTTACATCCATGCAATATTAATGAAATTGTTCAATAATTTCCATATTTTGTAGGATCACCTTTCTTTGGAATGGGTACAAATATGGATCTCTTCCAGTCAGTTGGCCAGGTAGCTGTCTTCTAAATCTCTTGGCATAGCCGAGTGAGTGCCTCCAGTGGGGCATCCATTTGTTGAAATATCTCAATGGGTATTCTGTCAATTCCTGGTGACTTGTATTTTGCCAGTTCCTTCAGTGCATCGTCAACTTCTTCCTTCAATACTGTTGGTTCTTGATCATATGCCACCTCCTGAAATGGATGAACATCGACCAGTTCTTTTTCTTATAGTGACTCTGTGTATTCCTTCCATCTTCTTTTGATGCTTCCTGCATCATTCACTATTTTGCCCATAGAATCTTTCAATACTGCAACTCGAGGCTTAAATTTTTTTCTTTCAGCTTGAGAAATGCCAAGTGTGTTCTCCCCTTTTGGTTTTCTAACCCCAGGTCTTTGTACATTTCATTATAGTCATTAGCTTTGTCTACTTGAGTTGCTCTTTGAAATCTTCTGTTCAGCTTTTTTATCTTGTAATTTCTTCCATATGTTTTAGCTACTCTCCACTCAAGGGCAAGTTTCGGAGTCTCTTCTGACATCCGTTTAGGTCTTTTCTTTCTTTCTCATCTTTTTAATGACCTCTTGCTTTCTTCATAGGTGATATCTTGATGTCATCCCATAATTCTTCTAGTTTTTGGTCATTGGTGTTCAATGCATCAAATCTGTTCTTTAGATGGTCTCTAAATTCAGGAGGGTTATATTCAAGGTCATATTTTGGCTCTTGTGGTCTTATTTTAATTGTCTTCAACTTCAAGTTGAACTTGCATATGAGCAGTTGATGTTCCACAATCAGCTCCTGGCCTTGTTTTGGCTAAAGGTGTTGAACTTTTCCATTGCCTCTTGCCACAGATGTAGTGAATCTGATTCCTGTGTACTCCATCTGGTGAAGTCCACATGTATAGTTTCAGTTTGTGTTTTTGAAAAAAGGTATTTGCAATGAATAAGTCCTTGGTCTTACAAAATCCTATCATGCAGTCTCTAGTGTTATTTCTGTCATCGAGGCCAAAATTTCCAACTACTGGTAATTCTTCTTTGTTTCCAACTTTTGCAGTCCAGTCACCAGTGATAATTAACACATTGATTGCATGCTCGGTCAATTTCAGACTGCAGGAAGTTGATAAAAGTCATCAATTTCCTCATCTTTGGCTTTGGTGGTTAGTGCATAAATTTGAATGATCATAGTTTTGACTGGTCTTCCTTGCAGGTGAATGAATATTATCCTATCACCGACAGCATTGTATTTCAGGACAGATCTTGAAACATCCTTCGTGGTAATGAATGTTACACCATTCCCCTTTAAATTGTCATTCCTGGCATAGTAGATCATGTGGTTATCTGATTCAAAATGACCCAAACTGGTCCATTTCAGCTCACTGATGCCTAGGATATCAAACTTTATGCACTCCATTTCAATTTTGACAACTTCCAATTTTCCTGGATTCATACTTCATACATTCCATATTCCAATTATTAACTGATGTTTGCAGCAGTTTCTCCTCAATTTGATTCATGCCACATCAGCAAATGGAGGTCCTGAAAACTTTACTTTGTCCATATCATTAAAATTCGTTCTTCTCTGGTGATGCACTTCTTTCCCAGTCATATTTTGAGTGCCTTCTGACCTAAGGGTCTCATCTTCCTGCACTTTATCGGACAATGTTTCTAGGCTATTCATGAAGTTTTCTAGTGATGTAACAAACAGTGTTTCTCTTCTATTCAAAGGTTTTCCCTGGCCAGTTATTTGAGAAGTTGATGGCCTCTTCCTTCTTCCTTGTCTGTCTCAGTTGGTAAGCTGTGTTGAAACCTGTGCAGCATGTGCAACCTTGCTGGTGTTTGAAACACTGGTGGCACAGCCTCAAGCTTCACAGCAACACAGCAGCCACCACAGTATGACAAACTGACAGACAAGTTTATCTCCCTTAGCTGTTCCAAACTCTGCCCTCTCCTTACCTGGATCCCGTGGCTCTCTTGTTCCCAGCTTTTTCCCCACTTCTTGACTCTTGGGTGGTGCCTGTTCCCCTCCCCTTTCCTAAATCCCACAGCTCTGTCATCCCCAGCTTTTCCCTGGCTTACTGTCTCTTGGTGTGGGGCCTGTCTCCCTCCCCTTACCTGGACCCCACAGCTCTTTCTTCCCTGGCTTTTCCCCACCTCCTGCCTCTTGGAGTGGCACCTTGTCTCCCTCCTCTTACCTGGATCCTGTGGCTCTGTCTTCCCCAGCTTTTCCCCAGCTTCCTGCCTCTTGATGTGAGGCCTGTCTCCCTCCCTTACCTGGATCCTGTGGCTCTGTTGACCCCGGCTTCTCCCTGGTATAGGATCATATCATCTGCAAATGTGGAAAGTTTTACTTTTTCCTTACCAATTAGTCTGTCTTTGATTTGCCCTCTTGCCTTACTGCCCTGGCTAGGATTTCCAATACAATGTTGAATTGAATAGTCATAGAGGGTATCCTTTTCTGGTTCCCATTTGCAAGGAGAATGGTTTCAGTCTCTTTCCATTGGGAATAATGTTGACTGTTGATTTTGTGTATATGCCCTTTATTATGTTGAAAAATTTCCCTTCTGTTCCTATTTTTCTGAATTTTTATCAGGAATGGATGTTGGATGTTAGCAAATATTTTTTTCTTGACTTATTAATTTGATCATGGGGTTGTATTCCTTTACTTGACTTATGTGATGAATCATGTTGATTGTTTCTTTAATGTTGAGCCATCCTTGCATACCAGGTATGAATTCTACTTGGTCATGATGTATTTTTTTTTTTTTTTTGGAATGCTGTTGGAGTCTATTAGCTAGGATTTTGTTGAAGATTTTTGCATCTGTATTCACAAGGGATATTTGTCTAGCTTTCCTTTTTAGTGATCTCTTTGCCTGGTTTTGGTATTAGGGCTATGCTTCTTTCACAGAATGAGTTTGGGGATATGCCATCCTTTTCTATGTATGGAATAGTTTGAGTAGGATTGGTGTCCATTCTCTGAATGAGAAAATTCTCCAATGAAACTATCTGGGCCAGGATTTTTTTTATGGTAATTTTTTAAATTGTATGTTCAATTTCTCCTTTTGTGATATCAGTTCAAATTTTCCACCTCAGTCTGTGTTAGTTTAGGTGAGTAGTATGTTTCTAGAAATCTGTCAAATTTTTCTAGGTTTTCAAATTTGTTAGAGTACAGTTCTTCATAGTATCCTGATATTATCTTTTTTATTTCATTTGTCTCTGTTGTGATATCACCCATGTTATTTCTTATATGGGTTGTTTGCATCTTCTCCTTTTCCTTTGTTAAATGTGCCAGTGGTTTGTCAATTTTATTAATCTTTTTAAAGAACCAACTTCCACTTTTTTTAAAAAAAATATTTTTTTATTTTCTTTTTCATTTATTTCTGCTTGTATCTTTATTATTTCTTTTCTTCTGGTGACTGTAGGCTTTTTTTGATGCTTTTTTTTTTACTAATTGTTGGAGATATTGACTTAAAATGTAGATTTTGGCTGTTTCTTCTTTTTTGATATGTGTATTTATTGCTAGAAATTTCCCTCTGATCACTGCTTTTGCTGTGTCCCAAAGATTTTTGTATATTGTGTTTTCATTCTTGTTTCATTCAAGGAATTTTTAAATTTCATACTATATTTCTTCAGTTACCCATTAGTTTTTCAGGAGTGTATTATTAGTTTACATGTGTTTACTCTTTTTCCATTGATCTTCCTATTGTTGATTTCTAATTTTATAGTATTGTGAGCTGAGAAGTTACTTTGCAGTATTTCAGTGTTTTTAAATTATCGACATATAATTATCCTTGAGAATGTTCCATGTGCACTGGAAAAGAATGTATATTGTGCTGTTGTTGGGTGAAGTGCTCTGTAGATGACTATAAGGTCAAGTTGGTTGATTGTATTGTTTAGTTCTCTGTGTCTTTGTTCAGTTTCTTTCCAGTTCTAGCTTTCATTGAAAGTGGTGTACTAAAGTCTCGTACTATTACTGTGGAGTCATCTGTTTGTCTTTTCAATTCTTTTGAAGTATGCCTTATGTATTTTGGGGCTCTTTCATTGGGTGTGTAGATATTTATTATGGTTATGTTCTCTTGTTAAATTGAAACTTTAACCATTATATCATGTCCTTGTCTCTCATGGTGGTTTTTTTCTTATTAAAGCTTTGTTTATCAGAAATTAATATTGCCACTCCTGCTCTTTTTTGATGGCCATTTGCTTGATACATCTTTTTCCAACCTTTGATTTTTGGTCTGTTTTTGTCTTTGTGTGTAAGGTGAGTCTTTTGAAGACAGCATATTCCCTCTATATCCCTGCTATTATTCCTTCTTTTTGGTTTGCAGTTTTCATTGTCCTCAAGTTTTCTTATCCAGTTTGCAATTCTCCATCTCTTAGGTGGTACATTTAATCCAGTTACAGTCAATATAATTATCAACAAGTAAGAATTTGTTGTTATTTTGTTATGTGTTTTTCTCATGGTGTTGCTGATTTCTTTATTCCATATAATTTTCTGTGTTGATCTCATTTTGTTTATTAATCATGTTATCATTGACTTTGTTGATATTGTTGATATATATTTTTACCTTCCTCTTTTTAATTTTGATGCAAAGTTTTATTATTTTTCTTTGAGATTATCCTGTGATTTATAATTTTCTTTCCAAGTTTAGAACAGTCCTTTCTATCTAGCAATTGTGTTGACTTACTCACCATTTAGAAGTTCTGTACCTATGCTATTATTCCCTCTATTAGGTTTGTAGTTGTCATTGTCCTCATTTACCAATTCACTGTTTACAGTCTTGTAAGCTTATTTTACTGTGTAGTGCATAAGGCATTTAACTGCTAACCAGAAGGCTAGCAGTTCAAACACACCAGCCACTCGTCAGAAGTAAGATTGGGAAATCTACTTCTGTAGAGATACTGCCTTGGAAATCCAAGGAGGGGGTCACTATGAGTCAGAACCAACTCAAAAGCAGTGAGTTTGGTTTTGGTTTATAACTGAGTTGATTTATGGATTATATTATCATGTGTATCAGTCAGTTGTTGTCTGCTCTTGTTGGTTCTCTGTTTGAAGGACTCCATTTGCATCCCTTGTAACATTGATCTAGTTTTAACACAGTCCCTTAATTTCTATTTATCTGGAAATGTCCTAATTTTATCATCATACTCAAGGGACAGTTTTGCTGTGCATATAATTCTTGGTTGGAACTTTTTCTTCTGTCATTCTATTTTGCTGGTGTGATTTCCATTCTCAGAGGCACCTGATAATCTAAAATAGCTTCTGAAGTTCCGGTCAACTTGACACAATAGACAAGGTAAATGAAGAAAGGAAAAGGGAAAGCATTCCCAGCTGAGTTAATGCCCTTTAAACAGTCTCCCTAAAATCCCACTGAACACTGCCACTTATATACCAGTGGCAAATCTTGGCCATATGGCCACACCTAGTTGCAAGGGAGGTTGGGCAATATAGTATTTTATGCCATCTAGCATTGTGCCCAGCAAAATTCAGGACTCTGATACTAATGAGGAACAAGATGATAGATGTTGGGGTAGGCAGCCAAAAATCTTGGCCACTGTAGGTATATTCAATTAACTTTTTTTGTACATAGCAACAAGATTCAAGACTGTGGGTTCAAGCATTTAAGGTGAGGATGGGTAGATGAAGATAGAGAATACCACAATGGCCATGGCATTCTGTTGGTCTAAAGTTATTTATTTAGAAGTATCCGTGGTAGTTATGTTGTGTGTCAACTTGGCTGGGCTTGGTTTTAAGTGGCTGGGCAACTGGATGTAGTAATTCCCCATCATGATACTGGTAATCAACTCCATGATGGAATCTACTGTGAGCAGCTGAATAGCTGCCTTAGGTATGTGGTCTGCTTCCAGTATATATGAAGAAGCTTTGAGAAAGGTCTCTGAGCTTGTTGGTACACTTGGACCCTGCATATATTTGAGTCTTCATTCAGCAGCCTGCTGTCTTGTCTGCCACTCTTGGGACTGTTTCTGGACTTGAACTAGTGACCTACCATGTTGCTTTGATAATCTTGAGACTGTGCCATTTTATTTGTTGACCTTGGATTTGTCAGCCTCAGCAGCCAGCAGAAGCCTCTAGCTTCAGTGGACTGGGAATAAGAGGCAGAGCTGAAAGCCAAGGTCATGGGACCTTTACCCAGCCCCTAGAGCTGGTACTTTGAGTTCAGACTTCTGGCCTTCTAAATTGTAAGAGAATAAATCCCTGTTTGTTAAATCCACCCACTTGTGGTATTTCTGTTAGAGCATCACTAGAGAACCAAAATAGTATCTTAGGAAAAAATGCATCTTCATGTCCAGCCCAATTTACTAGAATTGCACATTAGGGTTAAGGGCTAAAGGCCAAGGATATAATAAAGTGCTGCTTTGTCTGATCATAGTTTTGCAAAGGACCTCATGGAGTTGATGAATATGGTGATGGGCAATCGGGTTTGACTCGACAGCACATAACAACAAACAACAACAACATCATCATGTGTATTAATTGTCAGTTGTTATCTGCTCTTGTTGGAGATACACCTTCAACTGTGAAGAAATTTTGTGGAAAAAAAATCATAATAAGCAGTATAGGTAATGATGTTGACAGGCAAAGATTGCCATTGAAAGGATTCTTTGATGCCACATGATTCGAAGTGAGATTTGAGCTCGGGAGTGGGCTGGGCAAATGTGTAGATTGTTTGGTTCTGAGAATAGTAAACATTATTGGATGGGGCTCTATACAAGAAAACTTCTTTTTAAGAGTTTAACATTTAACATTTTGTTTTGAACCAACTCAAGAGATTTTTTAATTTGATTCTAGAAAGGTGTGCAGGAAAACTCCAGGTCTCATTTACTTCACTCCTCAAACTCAAGACTCTTTCATGGAGGTCAACTTACCACGGGAAATTAGATTTTTAAGTATGTTGTACTTATGTATCTGTATGGCTCATAAAAAGACTCTTATCTCTGATGGGATTATGGTTATCACAATAATATTTTTTCACTTTATAGGTTCAAATGTGAAAACATATAACAGAGAATAGCAGCCTCATCTTGAAGACTACAACTGTAATAATTATCATTCATTTTGTTAATAGGATGAATTAAGTATATCAAGGAATATTAACAGGAAGAAAGTCTTTGTAGAGTCTTAAATTGATGTAAATAGATTATTTTTGCTCAATTATATTTTATTGCCATTTCAAAGAAATATATTAAAATTAAAGACAAATAAACAACATATTTTTTTCACAGTGATTTCTTATTTAAAACACATAGTATATATCTAGTGCAGAGATGAATACAAAATGTTCTCCTTGGCTAGCTGAATTTAAGTTCTTAACAGCTTTCAGAATAAAGTTCTATCAATATTTCCATTTCATTTATACATTTTTTAAAATTATACTTTATGTTATTAAAGTTTAAAATTTATACAATGCTTTGCAAAGATGTTGTTTGCAAAAATAATTTAATTAATTATGTTATAATTCTTTAGGAAGTTAGTGATAGCCAAATAATTGCATTTTATATACACAACCCTAGAGAATTTAATGTTCATTTCTTATGACTAGTTAGTGAATGATGAAATTACTGAAAACATGATGTGGTACAAACTTAAGAACATTCATCATAAATTAACATTGTTGTTGTTGTTGTTATGTGCCATTGAGTCAGACCTGACTCATAGTGACCCCTTCTTGGGTTTCCAAGGCAGTATCACTACGGAAGTAGATTGCCCCATCTTCCTTCCGAGGAGTGGCTGGTGTGTTTGAACCGCCAGCCTTCTGGTTAGCAGTCAAGTGCCAACATTAGCAGTTTATTAAATAAATTTTATTTACTAAAGAAGATCTCATCATGCATCTGTCCATTTGTCGTACTGTTGTCACTTGCATGTTGCTGTGATGTTTGAAGCTGTAACACTAGTATTTCAAAGACCAGTAGGGTTCCCCATAGTGAACAGGTTCCAGAGGAACTTCCAGACTAAGACAGACTAGGAAGTACATAGCAGTCTATGTCTGAAAAATATGCCACTGAAAACTATGGATAGCTGTGGAACATTGATATAGTGCTAAGAATTGATGGATTACCAACTGAGATGTTTCAACAAACAGATAAACTCTGGAAGCACTCACTTGTTTCTGCCAAGACCTGTGGAAGACAGCTGGCCAGTTGACAGGAAGAGGTCCATATCTGTGTCTATTTCAAAGAAAGGTTATCCAACAGAATGTAGAAATTATCAAATAATATCATTAATATCACACACAAGTACACTTTTGCTGAAAATCAGTCAAAAGCAGTTGCAGCAGTACATAGACAGAGATCTGTCAGAAATTCAAGCCAAATTCAGAAGAGGACATGGAAGGAGGGATATCCTTCCTGATGTCAAATCAATCTTGGCTGAAAGGGAGAAATTCAAGAAACATGTTTACCTGTGTTTTATTGACTATGCAAAGGATCATGTGTGGATCATAACAAATTATGGGTAACATTGTGAAGACTGAAAATCTCAGAACACTTAATTGTGTTCATGTGGAAACAGAGTACAGACTAAAGGGTAGTCATTCCAATAGAATAAAAGGATAATGAATGGTTTAACATCAGGAAAATTGTGTGTCATGGTTGTATCCTTTCACCACACTTATTTGATTTGTGTGCTGAGCAAATAATCTGAATATTTGGACTATATGAAGAAAAACATGACATCAGAATTGGAGGAAGACTCATTAACAACCTGCAATATGCAGATGATAAACTATGCTTGCTGAAAGTGAAAAAGACATGAAGCACTTAGTGATGAAGATCAAGGACTACAGCCATCAGTATGGATTATGCCACAACATGAAGAAAATAAATATCCTCACAAATGGGCCAATAAGCAACATTATAATCAACAGAGAAATATTGAAGTTGTCAAGGATTTCATTTTACTTGGATTCATAATGAACAGCCATGGAAGGAATGGTCAGGAAATCAAGTGATGAATTGCATTGGACAAATCTGCTGCAAAAGACCTCTTTAAAGTGTTTCACAGCAGAGATGCCACTTTGAAGACTGAAGTGCACCTACTTGACCAAAGCCATGGTATTTTCAGTTGCCTCATATGCATGTAAAAGCTGGCCAATGAATAAGGAAGACCTCAGAAGAATTGATGCATTTGAATTATGGTTTTGGTGAAGAATATTAAATATACTAATATACTGCCAGGAGAAGGAACAAATTTGTCTTGGATGAAGTACAGCCAGAATTCTCCTTAGAAATGAGGGTGGTGAGACCTCACATCTTATAGGATGGTTATGTTGTCAGAAGGGACCAGTCGCTGGAGAAGGATATCATGCTTGATAAAGTAGACGGTCAGCAAAAAAGAGGAATACCTTCAATGGCTACAACAGTGAGCTCAAGCATAGCAAGGATTGTGCGACTGTCACAGAAACAGGCAATGTTTCATTGTGTTGTACATAGGGTCACTGTGCCAGAACCTACTTGATGGCACATAAGAATCACAAAAATTAGTAGAGTTTCAGATGAAATGTCATTACCACAGTAGGGTAGGTGGGAACAGTTTGTCTGGGTTTGTTAGTTCATTCAATATGTGTCTAATTACCACCTCTGTGCTGAGCACAGGAAGCTCTAGTTCTTAGGACACTCACAGACCAGTTGGAGGGAAAGGAAACAACACATTCAAATAGCCAGCACCAAACGAGGTGGTAAGAGCATGCCTGAAGAGGACTAAGAGTCGTGAAGAAATGAAAGAGTGTATTTTCTTTGAGAAGCTGTGAATAATTGCTTATGTCTTAGGAGAAGGATAGGAAGGGAGGGTGGTGGTAGACAAATTTGGAAAAACAGTTTTTTTTCAGGTTTTTGAGGGTCCAACTCTATTCTGTAGGTGATGAAAAGTTAACAGTTCTTTAATAAGGAATACTATTGTCAGCAAACTAATAAAGAAGGATAGATGAATTTAGGATAGATGAAGAAGAAATTTAAGTTGTCAATGAGTTCATTATACTTGCACCAGCAATTGGTGAGTGTGGAAGGCGCAGCCAGGAAATCAAATGATGTATTGCATTGGGAAAATATGTAGCAAAAGACTTCTTAATATCTTCAAAAGCAAAGATGTGACTTTGCTGATTAAGAAACACTTGATCCAAGCTATAGTCTTTTCATCCTTTTATATGCATGCAAAACTGGACAATTAAAAAGCAAGAAAGAAGAACTGATGCATTTGAACTGTGGGGTTGGCAAAGAATACTGAATATTGTGGACTATCAGAAGAATCAACAAATACATCTTAAAAGAAATATAACCAGAATGCTCCTTAGAAGTGAGTGTAGTGAGACTTCCATGCACTTACTCTGGACATGTAATCAGGAAATACCGATCACTAGAAAAAGACATCATGGTTAGTAAAATAGAGGATCATCAAAAATGAGGAGAACCCTCGGTGAGATGGATTGACACAACAGCCAAAGAAATGGACTCAAACATAGCAACAGTCATGAAGATGACACAAGACTGGGGAATGTTTTGTTCTATTATCCACATAAGTCAGAGTCACCGTAGCACCCAACAACAGCTAAAGACCTCAGCAGAGGGTTTGGAGGGGTAGGACTTAATAGATAGTACTTGACTGACAATTTTATTGTGAGCCATGAGATTGAAGGGGACTTTGAGGCTGATGGAGCTAATTAGTGCACTAATACAGGAAATATGGAAGGAGGAGTAGGTTGAGAAAAGGAGGAGGAAGATGTTTATAAACTCTTATAGAAGAAAATGAGTTTGCTTCCATATTTTAGGTTTCATTGCCTCCAAAGATAATCAGACTATCCTTCCCTCCCATTCACCCACCTGTATGTGCTGACAATTGAATGTTACGGTGAGTGCATAAGAAGAAAAATACATAGTTCCTGTCTTCAGGGAAATTGCAGCCTAGTAAGGGAGAGGAGGTTGACATACATGAAATAAATATACAAATTTTATACTTGGATGTTAAGGAATTTATGAAAATGGGTTTTCTTTTTACCTTGAAGATTTGAATGCTTAGTACTTGAATCCTCTAAGTATTTAGAGGAAAAATAAATGCATTTGTAAAGTAGAATTTCCTTAGAAGCTTGCTATGGAGATCACACTTATAAATCTCCTAATCCATAAATTTGCAGTAACAGGGATATAATTCTGGGAGAATATTATTCCTAGTGCACAGAGCAAAAAAATGAACAGAAAAAAAATTTTGTTCCATCTCTACATGAGTAACTGCAATGTTGACACAGACATTATTATTATTATTTAAAATTTCGTAGTTTAATGCTGTCATTTTACTGTAGTAAATAGTTAAAATGTATAGTCCCTTCTGAGACAGGTAAAACATCTCAGATCTAAGTAAAAATGATATTCCCTTTCATTAGTCACTTGTGAGCTAGGGTAGGAATTCACTCTCTAGAGATGTTCTGCCAAGTCTAGGCACAATATGAGTCCGTATCCAAACTTCATCTTTTAATTATAAAAATATTAAAGAAGTAGTCACTCAGGTAGCAAAGATTGGCTTTTCAACTGGTATTTTATAGAAGTATTAACTCAGAGACACCATTACTTAAATGTAATTTTTATTATTACAATTAAAGACTGATTTGACTTTATGAGATCATGCATTTTTATTTTATGGAAGTTTTATAGTTAAATTCAATTTCAAATATTACTCTGCATTTAAAGTAAAATGTGAGCAAATATGATATTAAATTATACTGTACCTCTGGCAAATCTGATGTTAAAGCATCTACATAACTGATGATTTTGGTAGAAACAAATATTTCTTGATTTAACTACTTAACAGCTAAAGAAAAACATATTTGGTTTATGCTGTTTGTGAAATTACAAGCAATTGTTTGCTTATTAAATAGATCAAGTCTAATCACTTTAAGTTTATTGTCAGTTTTCTGTGGAACAAAAAAGTTGTTTTTCCTTCAGCTAATTCTCAGAGGAAGGAATTTCTTTGGTTCAAAGTGAGCTTTTCTCGTTATTTTATTGTTTGTATAATGCAAAGTTGTAAAAATTGAAACCAGCCATTCAAAATGCCAGCTTCTGGTTCTAGCATTTTACAAAGAAAGGAAGTTTAACTGAGTGTGGTATGCTTATACAATGAAGATGCACATAACTCTCACATTGCTACAAAGTGCTGCTTATGTGTTTGGAAGTTTTCATGAGATTTTTGAAGGTTTTTTGATGGAGGAAAAGAATGTAAAAGAATATTTGCACTAAATAGATTAAGCTGTTAGTAAACATGTCCCCTTTAAATTAACTGATGTAAGGACAAAGAAAGTGCTTTGTTCTTGTCAGCTGGATTTGTCTTAAATCAAAGGGGCAAACAAGTTAAGCAGCAGACCTTTTTTAAATCCCTAATGGAAACTCAGATTAAATCTGAAAAGGCCAGTGAAATGAGTAAAAATTAAATTAGATTCTTCCTCCTCTGTATTTTGGCTAAAGCTTACTCTTCTTTCTCTTACTTGTCATTCTTGGGAGGGAAACCTGGCTTTTCCGAAATCACATTAGCATAGGAACAAATATTACTCAGGAATGTGAGTTCTTTTCAAGGTTCTTAGCACTTGTGATGAATAAGTCCCTGCTTGATAAGTGGCTGATGACACATCACTGTGGCAGCCCCAGCGTCTCAGCCAGGGGATAATTAATCTCACTATCAGCACTGTTAAACAGAGAGAGTTTGTTCAGTGTTTATGGTCTGGGGCTGTTTGGTGGGCTGGGCCCCTTAAAAGAGCCTGTCCTTGAATCAGGTACTCACTTCCTGTGATTACACTGCTTTAAGCACTCATTTTTTTTTTTTTTTTTTCCAAAAAGGAAAAAGAAAGAAAGGACACTAGATTCACAAGGACTTTGATGGGAATCTTTTGGTCCTGGGAAGGGATAATAAAGCTTAAAGACATTCTAAAAGAGGAAAAATAGTGAATAAAACCAAGGGAAAATTAGATGACCTCTCAGTAGGAGTCTTTATTTCTTCAGTTGTTTTAGTTTTTAAAATGTGAGTTTGGTTTTAAACTGTTATGTGTCAGAGAAATGCAGAGAAGCCATGATTTAAACTGTAGATGTGGGCAGAATTTCTTCTCAATTCAGTAAATTAAAAGACACACACACACACACACACACACACAAACAAAACAAAGCAGAAATAGCTACCTCCAGTAACTAAGTGAAGTTGAGGTTGTATTTGAAGTCCAATTTGGCTTTATATCTGTGGGTGGGGTTCACTGCCAAATATTAAAAGTGGTGACAAGGAGGTTTCTAGGGTCCAGTTTTAAACCTGGCATTAACATTTCTTTCAGGAGTCCTCCGAAGAGGATGGATTGACACAGTAGCTGCCAACAATGGGCTCACGCATAGCAACGATTCTGAAAACCAGGCAGTTTTTCGTTCTCTAGTACATGGAGTCAGTATGGGTCGGAACCAACTCAATGGCACCTAACAACAAATACCACCAATGAGGATGTCTTTAAAGAAGATGCTTCTGCTAGGTGAGCCTTAAGGGAAAAATTCTGATTAGAGAATCAAAAAGATCTTTTGACTATAAAGGGATTGTGGTAAATTAGGCTTAAAGTGGGACTTTAAAGATACCTCAACTTTAAGATGGTCAGAATTCTGCATGGAACATCTTTGTTATCTTCTGTGAAACCCCTCAGGGAGTTTGTTTGTTACAATTGAAAAGCATGATGGACTTTGGAATCAGATACCACTTACAGATTTTGAGGCCTTGGCACATTAGAATACAATTTATATAATCATTTCATGTGTTGGCCTTAATCTCCTAACTAGATTGGATAGTTCCAGAAAGCAGGTATTAAATCATCTTTTGTGGGTTCCACAGGACTTTTTAAATGTCAGGTTGTTCACTCTTAAAATTGGCATATCAAACTACATTCATAGGGTGGTTGTATTAAGTGAGATAACAATATATAAAACACATAGCGTAAAGCCTGTGGATTATTATAGAGGCTTATTAAATATTAGCCCCTTTCTCTATGTTTTATTGTAGTAAAATATACATGACAAAAAATTTGCCATTTTAAGCTTTTTAAGCACACAAGTCAGTAACATTAATTATATCCATGTGCAACCATCAACATAGTCCGTCTCCAAACGTTTTTCATTACTCCACACAGAAACTCAGCATCCCTTAAGTAATAACACCTTATATGCCTACCCTGCAGCCCACGGTAACCACTAATACACTTTTGTCTCTATGCATTTGCCTATTCTAACTATTTCAATAAGTGGTATCATACAGTATTTGCCCTTTTGTGATTGACTGGTTTCACTCAGCATAATCTTTCCAAGGTTCATCCATGCCCAACCGTGTATTGGAACTTCATTTCTCTTCATGACTGAGTAATATTCTATTGTATGGGTATACCACATTTTCTTTATACATTCATTCATCTGTTGATGGATACTTGGATTGTTTTCACCTTTTGGCTACTATGACTAACGCTGCAAGAAACATTGGTATATGAGTATATTTGAGTCCCTGCTTTCAGTTCTTTTGAGTATATATCTGCTAGTGCAATTGCTGGGTCATACAGTAATTATATGATGACAGTTCCAATTTCTCCACATGCTCAACAACACTTGTTATTTCCCCTTTTTCTTGATAACCCTCCTAGTGGATGTCATGTGGTATCTCATTGTGGTTTTGTTATTTTCCTAGCCCTGGTAGCACAGTGGTTAAGCACTCAGCTGCTAACTGAAAGATTGGCAGTTTGAAACCAGCAGCTGCTTCAAGGTGGAAAGATACTGCAGTCTACTTCTGCAAAGATTTACAGACTTGGGAAAACCGTAGAGCAGTTCTACTTTGTTCTATGAGTTGGAATCAACTGGACATTAATTTGATTTTGATTTAATGATAATGATGTCAAGCATCTGTTCATGTGATTATTGGCCATTTATATATTTTCTTTGATAAATGTCTATTCAAGTCCTTTGCCAATTTTTTAAAACTGTGTTGTCTTTTTGTTGTTGAGTTGTAGGAGTTTTTATTTATTTATTTTTAATATATATTTTGGATATTGAACACTTACCAAATATTTTCTTCTAGTTTGTAGGTTTTATGTTCATTTTTTTGATAACGTTATATGTTGCACAACAGTTTTTAATTTTGATGAAATCCCATCTACCTATGTTGTCTTCAGTTGCTTGTACTTTTGATGTCATAGTTAAGGATTCATTGTCAAAATAAGATCAATAGACTACCTCTGTTTTCTTTAAAGATTTCTATGGTTTTAGTTCTTATATTGAAGTCAGTGATCCATTTTGAGTTAATTTTTGTATATGGTGTGAAGTATGGGTCCAACTTCATTCTTGTATATGCAGAAGATCCAGTTGTCGATGTATCATTTATTGAAGAGACTATTCTTGCCCCATTGAATGGACTTGGCACCCTTTTGAAAATTAGTTGTTCACAGATATGAGTTTATTTATAGACTCTTAATTCTATATGCATGTCTTTATACTATTACCACACTGTTTTGATTACTGTAGATTTATAGTACACTATGAAATCAGGAAATGTGAGTCCTCCTACTTTGTTCTTTTCAAGATTGCTTTGACCATTTGAAGCCCCTTAGAATTTCACAAGAATTAAAGATTGGAATTTCAATTTCTACAAAAAGTAGTATTGGAAATTTGATCTGAATTGCATTTGATTGGAATCTGTATATCAGTTTGAGTAGTATTGACAGCTTAACAATATTAAGCATTCCAAGCTATAAACATGGAATATCTTATTTATTTATTTATTTGATTTGGGTGAAAATTTACAGAGCAAATTCATTTTGCATACAACAGTTCACATACACTTTGTCTCATGACATTGACTACAATTTATCCCAATGCAACAGCTCCCCTCTCAATTCCTCCTGATAGTTACCTCTTCTGTATGTCCATCCCTCCATGTACTCCTGCCCCCGAACTGTCTCCCTGGGCAAAATCAGCCCTTCTCTGTCTCATGATTGTTCTCTCCAAGGAGTGTATTTACCTCACGTAAATGTTCAACTTATATGCCTGTCTTGCTTGGCTGAAAGCCACCGGTATGGGTTCAATTCCAGACCTAAAGGGCAGCTAGGGGCCATAGTCTCAGGGGTTCCACCAGGCTCTATCAGATCAGCAAACCTGGTCCCCCTTTTTTTTTCCAAATGATTTTGAGTTTTGTCCTACATTGTTTGCTCTCTCTATCCAGGATCTCCTACATAGATCCCCCTCTGAGTGGTTGACAGTGGTAGCTGGGCACCATCTAGTTCTTCTGATCTCATAGTCATATAGGCTGAAGATCACATGGTGGACTAGTTGCTAGGACTAATTGTTTCTATGAATCTTTGGTTTTCTTCATTCTTCTTTGCTCTGGACACGGAGAGACCCATCGTTGCATCTAGATGGCTGATTACAAGCTTTAAACATCCCAGTTGCTACTCGCCAAAGTAGGAGGTGGAACAGTGTTTTGTGTATTATGTTGTGCCAACTGAGCTTGGTGTCCACTGTGACTATGGTCCTGAGACCACCAGTTCAACTACTCGGTCACTCTATGTAGCTGGCTGTGACCAAGAAGTGACTACAACCTTGTCCCTTGTCAGCTCTACTATACACCTGGGAATTCTTACAGGTCATATAAATACCCTTATAGGACCATTGTCTGCTAACTCTATACATGGTCTTGGGTACACTCCCACTTTATAAACATACCTAATAGTTCAGCCTGCCCACCAATCTATCCACCCATATACCCATGTTTGCCTTCACTGACAACGCAGTACTATATGTGTAAAAGGGTTCATCTTTGTTGTCTGTACCTCCCATATACCTCTCTATGTCTTCCTCTTCCTCAGTGCCACCATGATGATCACTCACATTTGGTACCTTGCCCTTCTCTTCACCCAAATCAATACTTATCTCTACCTATCTAACAGTGTTCCCTCCCTTACCCTCCCCTCCTAACCCTGGTAACCAAAAAAGAAAATTTCCTTCCATACATAAACTTTTCCTTGATTTTTACAATAATGGACTAATACAATATTTGTCCTTCTATGATTGAGTTATTTCACTCAGCGTAATGTCCTCCAAGTTGATCCATGTTATGAGATGTTTTGCAGATTCTATGTTATTCTTTAGGGTTGCATAGTATTCCATTGTGTGTATGTACCATAGTTTGGTTATCCATTCCTCAGTTGATGGACACCTAGGTTGTTTCCATCTTTTCGCTATTGTAAATAGTGCTGCGATGAACATGGGTGTGCATATGTCTGTTCTTCTCATGGCTCTCAGTTCTTTAGCATATATACCTAGTAAAGGAATGTCTGGGTCAAATGGTATTTCTAATTCCAACTTTTGAAGGAATCGCCAAACTGCTTTCCACAATGGTTATACCATTTTACAGTCCCACCAGCAGTGTATGAGAGTCCCAATCTCTCCACAACCTCGTCAGCATTTGTTATTTTCTGTCTTGTTGAACTTTGCTACTGGTGCTGGAGCAAGATGGTATCTCATTGTTTTGATTTTCATCTCTCTGATGGCTAATGAACATGAGTATTTCTTCATATGTTTGTTGACCACCTGAATATCCTCCTTGGTGAAGTGTCTATTCATGTCTTCTGCCCATTTTTAGTTGGATTATTTGTCTTTTTGTTATTGAGCTGCTGGAGTTTTCTATAAATTCTAGAGGTAAGTTCCTTGTAGATACGTCATTGCCAAATATTTTTTCCCAATCTGTAGGTTCACTTTTGACTCTTTTGCAGAAGTCTTTGGAAGCACATAAAAATTTAATTTTTAGAAGGTCCCATTCATCTAGTTTCTCTTCTGCAGTTTGTGTATTTTGGGTTATGCTTGATAGTCTTTATGCTATATATTAAGGCCCCTAAATTTGCCCTAGTTTTTCCTTGAGGAACTTTATAGATTTAGGTTTCACATTTAAGTCTTTGATCCATCTATAGTTAGTTTTTATGTATGGTGTGAGGTATAGATCTTGTTTCATTTTTCTGCAAATGGATATCTAGTTTTGCCAGCACCATTTATTAAACAAATATTCTCTTCCCATTTAATGGATTTTGGCCCTTTGTCAAAGATCAGCTGACTATAGGTTGATGCATCTATTTATGGGTTCTCAATTCTATTCCATTGGTCTATGTGTCTGTCATTGTACCAATACCAGGCAGTTTTGACTACTGTGGCTGTATAGTAGGTTTTGAGATTGGGCAGTGTGAGACTTCCTACTTTGTTATTCTTCTTCCATAGTGCTTTGCTTATCCAGGGTCTCTTTCCCTTCCATATAAACTTGTTGTTGTTGTTGTTATATGCCGTCGAATCGGACCTGACTCATAGAGACTCTGCCTTGGGTTTCTGAGGCAGTGTCACTATGGAAGTAGATTGCCTCATCTTCCTTCTGAGGAGTGGCTGGTGGGTTTGAACCATCAGCCTTCTGGTTAGCAGTCAAGTGCCTTAGGCACTATGTTACCAGAGCTCCCATATAAACTTAGTGATTGGTTTTTCCATATCCCTAAAAAATGTTGATGGGATCTGAATTTGGATGCATTGAATGTATAGTTTGCTTTGTGTAGAACTGACATTTCTACAATATTCAATCTTCCCATCCACGAGCATGGATGTTCTTCCATTTATGTAGATCTTTTATGGTTTCTTGAAGTAGTTTTTTTATAGTATTCTTTGTACAGGTCTTATTGTCCCTGATAAAATTTATTACCAAGTATTTCATGTTTTGGTAGTCATTGTAAATGGTATTGATTTCCTTGTTTCTTTTTCAGCAAACTCTTTGCTGGTGTAGAGGAATCCAACTGATTTTTAGATGTTGATCTTGTATCCTGCCATGATGCTAAATCTCTCAATTAGTTCCAATAGATTTTTGACTGAGTCTCTTGGGTTTTCTAGGTATAGGATAATATCATCAGCAAATAGGGATAGTTTGACTTCTTCCTGACCAATTTGGATGCCTTTGATCTCCCTTTATTGCTTTATGGCTCTGGCTAGGACTTCCAATACAATGTTGAATAGAAGTGGTAATAGAGGGCATCCTTGTCTAGTTCCTGTTCTCAAAAGGCGTGGTTTCAGTCTCTCTCCTTTGAGAATAATGTTGGCTGTTGGTTTTGCATCAATGTCCTTTATTATGTTGAGGAATGTCCCTATTATTCCTATTTTGCTGAGAGTTTTGATCAAGAATGGGTGTTGGATTTTATCAAATGCCCTTTCTGTATTTATTGATATGATCATGTGATTCTTTTTCTTTGTTTCATTTATGTGGTAGATGACGTTGATTGTTTTTCTAATGTTGAGCCATGCCTGCACACCTGATATGAACCCCACTTATTCATAATGAATGATTTTCTTGATATGTTGTTGGAGTCTATTGGCTAGGATTTTGTTGAAGATTTTTGCATCTATATTCATGAAGGATATTGGTCTGTAGTTTTCCTTTTGAGTGATGTCTTTGCCTGATTTTGGTATCAAGGTTACGCTTGCTTCATAAAATGAGTTAGGGAGGATTCCATCCTTTTCTATGTTTTGGAATAGTTTGAGTAGGACCGTGTCAGTTCATCTCTGAATGTTTGCTAGATTTCTCCATTGAAATCGTCTGGGCCAGGACTTTTTTTTGTTGATAATTTTTTGATGACCTGTTAAATTTCTTCTTTTGTTATGAATCTATTCAACTTTTCCACATCAGTCTGTGTTAGTTTAGGTAAGTGGTGTGTTTCTAGAAATCTGTCCATTTCTTTTAGGTTTTCAAATTTGTTGGAGTACAGTTCTTCATAGTATCCTGATATTATCCTTTTTATTTCATTTTGTTCTTTTGTGATGTCACCCATTTTGTTTCTTATTCATGTTATTTATATTCTCTCTGTCTTTTCCTTTGTTAAATTTGCCAGTGGTTTGTCAATTTTATTAATCTTTTCAAAAAGCCAACTTCTGGTCTTGTTGATTTTTTCTATTGCTCTTCTATTTTCTACTTCATTGATTTCTGCTTGACTCTTTATTATTTCCTCTCCTCTGGTGACTGTAGGCTTTTCTTGCTATTCTTTTTCTAATTGTTAGAGATGT
>NW_006921983.1:2350606-2355161 GCF_000298275.1 Orycteropus afer afer | reverse complement strand
TTGATAGCATTATGATCTGAGAAGATGCTTTGCAATATTTCAATGTTTTTAAATTTATGAAGGCTTGCTTTATGGCTTAACATATGGTCTATCATGGAAAATGTTCCATGTGCACTGGAAAAGAATGTATATTGTGCTGTTGTTGGGTGAAGTGCTCTGCAGATGTCTGTAAGGTCAAGTTGGTGTATTATATTGTTTAGCTCTTCTGCATCTTTGTTGACTTTCTTTCCAGTTGTTCAATTTTTCATTGAAAATGTATTAAAATCTCCCACTATGACTGTGGAGTCATTTATTTGACTTTTCAACTCTTTTGAAGTCTGATTTATGTATTTTGGGGCTCTTTCATTGAGTCCATAGATATTTATTATGGTTATATCTTCTTGTTTAATTAATCCTTTAATCATGATATAATATCCTTCCTTGTCCCCTATGGTGGTTTTTATCTTAAAGTCAATTTGATCAGAAATTAATATTGCCACTCCCGCTCTTTTACTGTTGCCATTTACTTGATATATCTTTCTTCAACCTTTGATTTTTAGTCTATTTTTGTGTTTGTCTCTAAGGTGTATCTCTTGTAGACAGCATATTGATGGGTATTGTTTTCTTATCCAATCTGCCATCCTCCATCTCTTGAGTGGTGCATTTAATCCATTAACATTCAGGGTAATTATTGACAAGTATGAATTGGTTGCTGTCATTTTGTTATGTTCTTTTTCATGGTGTCCCTGGTTTCTTTGTTCCATATTATTTTCTGTGCTGAGCTCATTATATTTATGAATCATGATATCATTTCCTTTGTTGCAATTGTTTTAGTATTTGCTGAATATTTGTGCATGTCCTCTTTTTTATTTTGATGTGAAGGTTTATCATTTTTCTTTGAGGTTGCCCTGTGATTTATAATTTTCTCTGTGAGTTTAGAACAGTTCATTCTATCTTGCAACTCTCCTGACTTCCTCAGCATTTAGAAGTTGTGTAACTACACAGTATTTTCCCTCTTTTTGGTTTGTAGTTGTCCTCATTTGCCAATTGTTGTCTCTGGTTCCTTGTTTACAATCTTGTAAACTTATTTTACTTTGGATATGTTCATCCAAATGTGATTTCTGGGGCATGTCATCTTGTGTATAAATGGTCAGTTGTTGTTTGCTATTTTTGGTTCTCTGTTCAAAGGACTCCATTTAGTATCTCTTATAAGCTTGGTCTGGTTTTAACAAATTCCCTTAGTTTCTGCTTATCTGGAAATCTTCTAATTTCACCATCATATTTGAGAGAAATTTTGGCCAGGTATATAATTCTTGGTTGAAAAATTTTCTCTTTCACTGTTTTATATATACCATCCCATTGCCTTCTTGCTTGCATGGTTTCTGCTAAGAAATCAGAGCTTATTCTTACTGGTTGTACTTTGTAAGTAACTTTTTGTTTTTCCCGTCCTGCTTTCAGGATTCTTTCTTTGTCTTTGATTTTGATGATTTTGATGATGATATGTCTTGGTGATTTTCTTTTGAGGTCTAACCTGTTTGGGGTTCATTGTACTTCCTTAGTAGATATGTTCTCATCCTTCATTATTTCAAGGAAGTTCTCTTCCAATAAGTCTTCGACAATTTTCTCAGTGGTTTTATCTTTCTCTTCCATTCTGGAATTCCAGGGACATGTAGGTTATTCCTTTTGATGCTATCCCACATGAACCTTAGGCTTTCTTCATTTTGTTTTGATCTTTTTTTTTTCTGATTGATCCCTTTCCAAAGAAGTATTCAGGTATTTTTCTTCCATCTCATTAATTCTGTCTTCCATCGCATCAATTCTTCTCCTTTGCCCTTCCAATGTGTTATCTATTTCTGACAATTTAGTATTAATCTTCTGGATTTCTTTCTGTAGATTTAGGGTCATTTCTAATTTTTCATTTATTTTGTCATTTTATTCTTGTATTTTCTTCCCAAATTCTTCTAGGGTTTTGTCTGTGTTTTCTTGGTCTGTCTCTCAATCCTTTGAAGATACCTAAATATAATTCTTTTGAATTCCTTATCAGAGAGTTCCAATGCTGCTTCTTTCTCAGGGATGTGTTCTGGGTCTGTATCCTGCTCTTTTTTTTTTACCTCTTTATCTTGCTTCTTTGTGTGGACTGTGATGGTCTGTTGTCTCTGAGACATCATGGCATTGTTATATTTAGAGCTCTGTTAACTGTTTGTGGAGAACAGCCAAGGGTGAGTCAGGCTCTTCTTGGAGATTGTTTATTGTTGGCCCATTGGTGGAGAAAGATGTGGTGGCTCTCACTCAGTAACTGAAGCTGCAGGAAGTATGGATGTAGTTGTGTCATATGGGGACTGTTCCTGTCTTCCACTCAGTTAGACAAAAATAACAATGTAATAACCATCAAAAAAATAAAAGAAAATGGACCAAACACACACCATGTAATCACACAGTAACAGTAACCAAAAAAGAAAAAAAAAATGGTAAAAAGGAAAAACAAAATAAACAAACAAAAAAAATAAATGCAGTATGTGGGGAGATGGCAGTAAGAAAAAAAAGGAGAGAAGGAGAACAAGGAAGAAAAAAAAATGGGAAAAATGCAAAAAGAAAAACAAGGAACGGGGTTAACCATGAGAAAGAAAAAAAAAAGTTACAACCAGGTACAGGAAAAAGAAAAGAAGTTGAAAACTCGAACCTGGTAGGGGAAGAATAAAGAATAATAGTAAAAAGGACAAAAGTAATAATAATAGTAGTAGTTTTAAAACAGACAGAAACAAACTGAAAAACAGAAAACAGAAAAAATAAATCAGGGAGGGCGGGACACGGCACCCAGGCTCCATCCAAGCACTCAGACTGGGATAGAGTTCTTGCCAGCCCAGAAGGTGGGTAGAAGTGAGGGACGGTTGCACCTTTCCAGTTGCCCTCATCTGGAATGTCCTTGCGGTTCCTGGCACGTGTATCCTGTTCTTAAGTCCCTGGAATTTGGGAGAACACTGTCACTTTAAATACCCCAAATGGGCAAACCACTTGTGAGCATTCAAAATGGCTGCGCCCTCCGGACAGACAAAAGTCCACAGCTCAGCCTGCCTTCCTCTTCACTTCTTCCCCTTTTATCCCCCAGCCACCATAGCAGTCCTCAGTGCAGTCCCTGGCTAGCAGGACTGATTTTTAGGTTAATTCTTAGGTCCTACCACCACTCAGCAATATCCAAGATGTCTGTGCCATCAGGATTGCTGCCAGACCGCAGCTTCGTATGTCTCCTTTTTTGGTGTTTTCATGCAAATTCTTCTGCTAGTTTGAGTTTAATTCACTTCTATATACTTCCCTTCAAGGCTCAAGGGTCCAGGATTGTCTTCTGTGTGCAGTCTTTCTGCCTATTCTGCCATCTTACTGGCACCTCAATGTGGAGTATCTTTTCATTTATTTGGGTCTTCATTAATGTCTTTGAGGACTGTTTTTAGTCATCAGTGTACAAGTCATTCCCTTTCCTAGTTAAATTTATTCCTAGATATTTATTCTTTTTAATGGAAATTTCTCCCTTAGTTTCCTTTTCAACTTGTTGATTGGTAATGTATGGAAACACAACTAATTTTTGCATGCTGATCTTTTATTCTGTGATTGCTGAATTTATATATTAGCTCTAGAAGTTTTCTTATGGATTCTTTGGCATTTTCTATGTAATAGAATAATACGATCTGTGAATAGAGACAGTTTTACTTCTACTTTTCTGATTTGAGTACGTTTATTTTATTTTTTCTTGCCTAATTGCTGTGTGCAGTGGTAGTTCATTGTTGTGGGCCCAGGTTTGAGTCCCAGCCTGAGCACACCTCACACATAGCACATCTTGACTATCAGTTCAGGCTTGTATGTTGCTATGACACTGAACAGATTTCAGTGATGCCTCTGGACTAAGATGGATAGAAAGAAAGACCTGGAGATCTACTACTGAAAATCAGCCAATGAAAACTGAATGGTAACAATAAGTTTTTTATTAATCTACAACTGATCACTGTTTCATGTTGGAGAATTTCCTTTCTGTTCCTAGTTTGTTGGATTTTTTTTTTTCCTTCCACAAAATGATGTTGGATTCTGTCAAATGCCTTTTCTCTTTCTATTTAGATGATCATGTAATCAAAGAAAATTTTGCTTTAGTAATTTGGTGTATTACATTGATTTATCCCTAGTATTCCTGGGATAAATCCAACATGGTCATGATGTATAATCCTTTTAGTTTGCTGTCAGATTCAGTTTGATAATATTGTGTTGAGAATTTTTGCATCTATAGTCATAAGGGATATTGGTCTATAGTTTTCTTGTGGTATATTTATCTGGCTTTGGTATCAGGGTAATGCTGGCTTCATACAATGTGTTAGGAAGGTTTTTCTCCTCTTCTATTTTTTGGAAGATTTTAAAAGATTGATATAAATTCTTCTTTAAATGTTTGGTAGAATTCCCTAGTGAGGGTATTTGTTGTTGTTGTTGTTAAGTGCCTTCGAGTCGTTTCCGACTCATAGCGACCCCATGCACAGCAGAACGAAACACTGCCCGATCCCGCACCAGCCCCACAATCCCTGCTATACTCGAGCCCATC
>NW_006921983.1:2339240-2347756 GCF_000298275.1 Orycteropus afer afer | reverse complement strand
CTCCTGCTCTTCCGGCCTGCTACTCTGTGCTACGCCTGTGCTTACCTTGCTCCCGAAGACCTGGTCCCTCTCGGTAGGGTAACAAGGGTATTTGGTCAGTACCAAATTTTTCTTTCTTGGAAATTTTTTTTTAACAGTAGTATTAATAAACAATAATTTATAAATGGATAAATGCATAAATGTTGTTCTTAGGTGCCCTAAAATTGGTTTCAACTCATAGAGACCCTATTTACAACAGAACAAAACACTACCTGTTCATACACCGTCCTCATAATTGTTGCCATGCTTGAAACCATTGTTCCAGCCACTGTGTCAAAACATGTTAAAGGTCTTCCCCTTTTTCACTGAGCCTCTACTTTATCAAGTAGGATATCTTCTCCAGGGATTGGTCCCTCCTGATAACATGAATACAGCACTAAAGACAAAGTCTAGCCCTTCTCCCTTCTCAGGAGAATTTTGGCTGTATTTCTTCCAAGACAGATTTGTTCATTCTTCTGGTAGTTCATGGTATATTTGATACTCTTAATCAACATCACAGTTCAAATGCATTCTTCTTCAAACCCAAACAAACCAAACCCACTGCTATCAAGTCAGTTCTGACTCATAATGACCCCCATTGGGTTTCCAAGGCAGTAAATCCTTACAGAAGTAGATGGGCCAGTCTTGCTTCTGCAGAGTGGCTGGTGGGTTTGAACCATCAACCTTTTGGTTAGCAGTCACATGCCTTACGTACTGTGCTATCAGAGCTCCAATTCATCTTCAGTCTTCTGTATCCATGGTTCTCACATTCATAAGGGACAATTGAAAGCACAATGGCTTGTTTCAAGGGCACCTTAGTCTTCAAAGTGACATCTTTGCTCTTTAATACTTTAAAGAGGCCTTTTGCAGCAGATTTGTTTAATCTTTCCCAGGAAATTTTGATTAGTGATACTATCTTTTCACTTCTTATAGGTCTGTTGAGATTTTCTGTTCATTATTTAGTCAGTTTAGGTAGTTGGGTTTCTATGAATTTGTGTGTTTCATCTGCATTATCTAATCTGTTGTCATATAATTCTTCATAGTATTATCTCATAATTTTATTACTTCCATAGGGTTGATAGTAATGTTCCCACTTTCATTTCTGAGTTTTGATATTTATATCTTCTTTTTTTCTTATAAAGTTAGCTAAAATTTTGTTCATTTTATTGGTCTTTACAAAGAACCAACTTTTAATTTTTTAATTCTGTCTATTTTTCTATTCTCTAATTTATCTCTCTACCAATTATTTGTCAGTTTATCATACTATAGTGGCTTGTGTGTTGCTGGAAGCTATTCCACTGATATTTCAAATACCAGCAGGGTCATGTAGGGTGGATAGGTTTCAGTGGAGCTTCCAGACTAAGACAGACTGTGAAGAAGGAAGAGGCTGTCCACTTCTGAAAAAAATTAGCCACTGAAAACTTCATGAATAACAATGAAACATTGCTTGATATAGTGCCAGAAGGCCCTTTGGGTTAGAAGGCACTCAAAATACTACTGGGGAAGAGCTGCCTTCTTACAGTAAAGGTGATCTTAAAGACGTGGATGGAGGAAAGCTTTCAGGACCTTCATTTGGTGATGTGGCAGGATTCAAAATGGGAAGAAATAGTTGCAAACATCCATAAATAATCAGATGTGGAATGTATGAAATATGAATCTGGGAAAAGCAGAAGTTGTCAAAAATGAAATGGAACACATAAAGATTGATATGCTGGGCATTAATGAGCTGAAATGGACTGGTATTGGCCATTTTGAATCAGATAGTCATATGATCTACTATGCCAGGAATGACAAATTGAAGAGGAATGGCATGGCATTCATTATCAAAAAGAACATTTCAAGATTTATCCTGAAGTACAGTGTTGTTACTGATAGGGTAATATCCACATCCCCACAAAGAAGACCAGTTAATACAACTATTATTCAAATCTATATACCAATGACTAAAGGCAAAGATGAAGAATTGAAGATTTTAAACCAACTTCTGCCATCTGAAATTGACCAAGCATGCAGTTAAGATGCACTGATAATTACTAGTGATTTGAATGCAGAAGTTGGAAACAAAAAAGAAGCTTTGGTAGTTGTCAAATATGGACTTGGTGACAGAAATGATCCTGGAGAGTGCATGATAGAATTTTGCAAGGCCAACAGCTTATTCATTCCAAATACCTTTTTTTTTCCAACAACATAAACAGTGACTATACACATGGACCTCATCAGATAAGATATGCAGGAATCAAATTGACTACATCTGTGGAAAGAGGTGATGGAGAAGCTCAATATACTCAGTTGGAACAAGGCCAGGGACTGACTGAACATACCATCAATTGTTCCTTTGTGAGTTTAAGTTGAAGCTGTAGAAAATTAAAACAATTCCATGAGAGCCAAAATATGACCTTGAGTATATCCCACCAGAATTTAGAGAATACCTGAAGAATAGATTTGACACATTGAACACCAGTGACCAAAAACCAAATGAGTTGTGGGATGTTTGTCTACTGGATTGTGTAACATATGTCCCTCAGGCTCTGTTCACTTTTCTTCATTATTTTCTCTATTTATTCCTCAGTTGCAATATTTTAATTGTTCTTTCTTCAAGTTCAGTGATTCTCTTTTCTACCTGCTCAAATCTACTGTTGAATATCTGCAGTGAAATTTTCATCTCAGTCATATTTCTTAGCTCCAGTATTTGTGTTTGGTCTTTTTTTTTTTTTTTTTGTTAATAATTTTTATCTCTATTGATATTCTCATTTTCTTCATGTATTGTTTTTCTAATTTCCTTCAGTTTTTTATCCATGTTTTCCTTTAGCTTTTTGAGCATATTTAATACTGTTATTTTAATGTCATTGGCTAGTAAGTCCATTATCTACCTTCCATGGTGATGTTTCTTGTCATTTTATTTTGAAAATTTTGTTTGGTACCAGCATTGAGTATAATGACCTACAGATTTCAACCATTAGCTCAGCTATGATCACTTTTTTTTTTTTTTTTTAAATTAAGAGCAGGAGATTCTCTTGCCTGCTACAAAATCATTATGACTTTTTGATTCCTGAAGACTTGGATACCCGGAACAGTCACATAATTTCAATTGAGGAAATCACTATATAAGTAGATAATAGTTAAGATGCTGGATTTAATAGTAATATTTCAAATACTGGATGGAATAGTGTATATAGAAATTCCAAAATAATTTGCTGATAAATGATTAGAATTAATAGGTAAAGTTTTCAAAGTTGTAGGATACAAGATGAATAACAATTGTGCTTCTGTTCATTATCAATAAAAAATAGAATTGAAATTTTAATAGTTACCACTTTTAATAATATTACAAAAATGAAATGGTTAGGAATCAATCTAATAAAAAGAAATATTTCTATATTGAAAATTATAAAATGTAGATGAAAAAATTAAAGAAGACTCATAAATGGAGGGACTTGCTGTACCCATGAATCAGAAGACTTAGTATTGTAAAAATATCATCACCTCCAGGTAAATTTATAGATTAAATGTAATCTCAATCAGAATCTCAGCAATTATCTTTACAGAAATTGACAAACTGATTCTGAAATTGATATAGAAATGAAAAGAGTCAAGAACAGTAAAGACAATTTTGAAGAAGAAAAAAAGGTAGGCTGCCTTGCCAAATAAATATTCATAGTTATAGATTAAAATACCCTAGAAATTTATAAAGGCCATATATTTTAAAACATGTCATTCAATATTATTATTTTATATATCATTATTCTATTCATAGGAGCTCTGGTGGCATAGTGCCTAAGGCATTTGACTGCTAACCAGAAGGCTGGCAGTTCAAACCCACTCCTCAGAAGGAACATGGGGCAATCTACTTCCATAGTGATACAGCCTTGGAAACCCAAGGAGGGTTGCTAAGAGTTGGATCTGACTTGATGGCAGTGAGTTTGGTTTAAATTACTTAGCTCAATAATTTTTAATTTGTTGTGTTTTATTTTCTAATACATGTGCGTAATGATATACATTTCCCTTCAGGGACTGAGTGAGCTGTTTCACCAAATTTTTATATGTGTTGTTTTCATATCATTTAATTCTAAATAATTTGTAATTTCTTTTCAAAGTGATATCCATCCTCAGGATAATATATTTTTCTTCTATCTCATTCAGATTTATGGGTGCAGCAATGGAGCAAAGGTAAAATTGGATTTAAACTTTATGTTTCAAGAATTGGGCTCTAAAGCCAACGTCCATTAATAATCAGAATGTGGAATGTATGGAGTATGAATCTAGAAAAACTGGAAGTTGTCAAAATGAAATGGAACACATAAAGATTGATCTCATAGGCATTAGTGAGCTGAAATGGACTGGTGTTGGCCATTTTGAATTAGACAATCATATGGTCTACTATGCTGAGAATGACAAATTGAAGAGAACTGGTTTCACATTCATTGTCAAAAAGTATATTTCAAGATGTATCCTGAAGTACAGTGCTGCCAGTGATAGGACAATATCCATATGCCTGCAAGGAACACCAGTTAACATGACTATTAGCCAAATTTATGCACTACCAAAGCAAAAGATGAAGAAATTGAAGATTTTTACCAACTTTGCAGTCTGAAGTTGACCAAACATGCAATCAAGATATATTGACTAATAATTGGGATGTGAAAGTTGGAAACAAAGAAGAAGTACTGGCAGTTGGAAAATATGGCCTCGGTGATAGAAATGTTAGAGATCATATGATAGAATAGTGCAAGACCAACTTATTTATTGCAAATTTGTTTTTTAAGAACATAAATGGCTACTATACATTTGGACTAGACATTTGGAGACCATCTAAAGAACAGATTTGATACACTGAACACCAATGACTGAAAACTGGTAGAATTGTGGGATGACAGCATGAATATCATCCATGAAGAAGGCAAAAGGTCATTAAAAAGACAGGAAAGGAAGAAAAGACCAAATTGGATGTCAGAAGAAAATCTGAAACTTGCCCTTAAATGGAGAATGTTGTTGTTTGTTGTTGTTATGTGTTGTCAAGTCAGACCCGACTCATAGTGACCCCTCCTTGGGTTTCTGAGGCAGTATCACTATGGAGGTAGATTGCTCCATCTTCCTTCCGAGGAGTGGCTGGTGGGTTTGAACCACTAGCCTTCTGATTAGCAGTCAAGTGCCTTAGGCACTACACCATCAGAGCTCCTAAAGCAAATGGAAGAAATGACAAGATAAAAGAGCTGAACAGAAGATTTCAAAGAGCAGCTCAAGAAGACAAAGTCAGTTATTATGATGAACTGTGCAGCGACATGGAGTTAGAATACCAAAAGGGAAGGACATGCTTAGCATTTCTCAAACTGAAAGAACTGAAAAGGAAATTTAAGCCTCAAGTTATAATATTGAAGGATTCTATGGGCAATATATTGAATGATGCAGGAAACATCAAAAGAAGATGGAAGGGATACACAGAGTCACTGTACCAAAAAGAATTGGTCAATCTTCATCCATTTCAGGAGGTGGCATATGACGAAGAACCAATGGTATTAAATGAAGAAGTTGAAGCTGCACTGAAAGAATTGGCAAAAAACAAGGCTCCAGGAATTCATGGAATACCCATTGAGATGTTTCAACAGATGGATGTCCCACTGAGGCACTCCCTCAGTTATGCCAAAAAATTTAGAAGAGAGCTACCTGGCCAACTAACTGGAAGAGATTCATATTTGTACCCATTCCAAAGAAGAGCGATCCCACAGAATATGGAAATTATTGAACAATATCATTAATATCACACACAAGTAATATCTTACTGAAGATAATTTAAAAATGGTTGCAGCAGTATACTGACAGAGACTTTAAGAAATGCAAGCTGGATTCAGAAGAGGACATGGAACGAGGGATATCATTGCTGATGTCAGATGGATCTTAGCTGAAAGCAAAAAATACCAGAAATATGTTTGCTTGTGTTTTATTGACTATGCAAATCATTTGATTGTATGGATCATAGCAAATTATGGATAAGATTGAGAAGAATGGGAATTCCAGAACACTTCATTGTGCTCATGAGGAACCTGTACATAGACCAAGAGGCTGTCATTCGAACAGAACAAAGAGATACTGCATGGTTTAAAATCAGGAAGGGAGTGTGTCAAGATTGTATCCTTTCACCATACTTAGTCTATATGCTGAGCAAATAATCTGAGAAGCTGGATTATATGAAGAAGAATGTGGCATCAGGTTTGGAGGAAGGCTCATTAACAACCTGAGGTACACAGATAGCACAACTTTGCTTGCTGAAAGTGAGAATGACTTGGAGCACTTACTGATGAAGATTGAAGACTACAGTCTGCAGTATGAATTACACTTCAATATAAAGAAAACAAAAATATTCGCAACTAGATCAATAAGCAGCATCATGATAAGTAGAGAAAAGATTGAAGTTGTCAAAGACTTCATATTACTTGGTTCTACAATCAACACCAAAGGAACCACCAGTCAGGACATCAGATGACATATTGCATTGGGCAAATCTGCTGTGAAAGACCGCTTTCAAGTACTGAAGAACAGATATCTCCTTGAAGACTAAGGTGTACCTAACCCAAGTCATGGTGTTTTCAATCACTTCATATGCATGTGAGAGCTGGACAAAAAATAAGGAAGACTGAAGAAGAGTGATGGTTTTGAGTTATGGTATTGGGGAAGAAGACTGAAAGTACCATGGACCGCTAAAAGAACTAACAATCTATCCTGGAGGAAGTGCAGCTGGAATGCTCCTTGGAAACTAGAATGGCCAGACTTCGTCTGACCTACTTTGGACATATTGTCAGAAGGGACCATTCTCTGGAGAAGGATATCATGCTTGGTAAAATGGAGGGTCAACCAAAAAGGGGAAGGCCCTCAACAAAGTGGATTGACACAGTGCCTGCAACAATGGGCTCAGGTATGGTAAGTTTCATGAGGCTGGCATAGGACTGGGCAGTGTTTCATTCTGTTGTACATAAGGTCACTATGAGTCAGACATGACTTGATGGCACCTGATGACAACATACATATGGACCTCACCATATGGAATACACAGTACTCAAATCAACTGCATCTATGAAAAGAGGTGATGGAGAAGCTCAATCCAAACAAGGCCAGGAGCTGACTATGCAACAGACCATCAATTGCTCATATGCAGGTTCAACTTGAAGCTGAAGAAAATTAAAAGAAGTCTATGAGAGTCAAAATATGACCTTGAGTATATCCCATCTGAATTTCGAGATCATCCGAAGAATAAATTTTATGCACTGAATACCAGTGACTGAAAACCAGATGAATTGTGGGATTACATCAAGAACATCATACATGAAGAAAGCAAAAGGTCATTAAAAAGACAGGAAATGAAGACAAGACCAAATGGATGTAAGAAGAGACTCTGAAACTTGCTCTTGAATGGAGAATAGCTAAAGCGAAAGGAAGAAATGTTGAAATAAAAGAGCTGAACAGAAGATTTCAAAGGGTGGCTCAAAAAGACAAAGTACTATAGCAAAATGTGCAAGGACCTGGAATTAGAAAACCAAAAGGGAAGAACAGGCTCGGCATTCCTCAAACTGAAAGAAGCAAAGAAAAAATTCAGTCCTTGAATTGCAGTATTCAAGGAGCCTATGGGCAAACTATTCAACAATGCAGGAAGCATCAAAAGAGTATGGAAGAAAAAGATAAAATATTTAGGAATAAATCTTAGCAGAGACACAAAAGATCTATGCAAAGAAAACTACAAAACACTAATACAAGAAACTACAAGGGATCTACACAAATGGAAGAACTTGCCTTGTTCATGGATGGGAAGACTGAATATTGTGAAAATGTCAATATTACCCAAAGCAATCTGCACATTCAATGCAATCCTGATCCAGATACCATCAACATTTTTTAAGGACATGGAAAAACCAATTATTAATTTTGTATGGAAGGAAAGAGACCTCAGATAAGTAAAACAATGTTGAAGAAGAAAAACAAAGTAGGAGGTCTCACACTCCCAGATCTCAAAACCTACTATACAGCCACAGTAGTTAAAACAGTGTGGTATTGGTACAATGATAGATAGACCAATGGAACAGAATTGAAAACTCAGAAATAGACCCATCCATGTATGGATAGCTGATCTTTGACAAAGGACCAAAACCCATTAAATAGGGGAAAGATAGCCTCTGCAACAAATAGTGCTGGCAAAATTGGATATCCACTTGCAGAAAAATGAAACACAACCCATTCCTCACCCCATACATAAAAACAAACTCTAGTTGGATCAAAAACTTAAATGTAAACCCAAAACTATAAAGTCCATCAAAGATAAAATAGGGGCAAATATAGGAGCCCTAATCTAGGGAGCTCTGGTAGCATAGTGGCTAAGGCACTTGATTGCTAACCAGAAAGCTGGCAGTTCAAACACACCAGCCACTCCTCAGAAGGAAGATGGGGCAATCTACTTCCGTAGTGATACTGCCTCGGAAACCCAAGGAGGGGTCACTATGAGTAGGGTCCGACTC
>NW_006921983.1:2337084-2338810 GCF_000298275.1 Orycteropus afer afer | reverse complement strand
GAAGGACAGCTAGGGGCCATGGTCTCAGTGGTTCCACCAGGCTCTATCAGACCAGCAAACCTGGTTTCTCTCTCTCTCTCTTTTTTTTTTAAATGATTTTGAGTTTTGTTCCATATTGTTCTCCCGTTCTATCCAGGATCTCCTACATAGATCCCCCTCCTAATGGTTGACAGTGGTAGCTGGGCACCATCTAGTCTTCTGGTCTCATAGTCATGTAGGCTGGGGATCTCATGGTGTACCAGTCACTTGAACTAATTGTTTCCATGAGTTTTTGGTTTTCTTCATTTTTCTTTGCTCTGGATGAAGAAAGACCATTATTGCACCTAGATGGCCACTTGCAAGCTTTTAAGATCCCAGTTGCTACTTGCCAAAGTAGGATGTGGAACAATGTTTTTGTGTAGTATGTTATGCCAATTTAGTTGTGACCATGGTCTACTGGGACCTTTTAAAAACTGAATTCTTACATGCATTAAAAGACTTTTTCAAAAGGGTAAAAAGATAACCTACAGATTGTGGAAAAAAAAAAAAAAAAAACTTGGCCATGACATATCTGACAAAGGACTTATCTCCAAAATTCAAACATGGGCAAAGGACATGAACAGACACTTCACTAAAGAAGGTATACTGGCAGCCAAAAAATACCTAAGGAAATGCTCATGATCATTAGCCATTAGAGAGATGCAAATGAAAACAACAATAAGATATCATCTCACCCTAACAATAATAACAAAGCTCAGCAAGACAGAAAATAACAAAGCTGGTGAACTTGTGGAGATATTGGAACACTCATACACTGCTGGTGGGACACAAAATGGTACAACCATTATGGAAAATGGTATAGTATTTCCTTAAAAAACTGAAAATAGAGATACCATTTGACCCAGCAATTCCATAAGAATATATCCTAAAGAAGTGAGAGACAAGACATGAACAGGCATCGCAGCACAATTCACTATAGTAAAGAGATGTAAACAACCTAAATGCCCATCAACAGATGACTGGATAACCAAACTATGGTACACTTACACAATGGAATACTTTGCCACATTAAAGAATAATGAAGAATATACCAATCATCTCGCAATGTGAATGAATTTGGAGAATATTATGCTGAGTGAAATAAGTCAGTCACAGAAAGACCAGTATTGTATGAGCCCATTATTGTAAAAGGTCAAGGAAAGATTTACTCAGGGAAGGAAACTCACTTTGTTGGTTACTGGGGATGGGAGAGAAGGGAAGGGAAATTTTTGGACTAGTTGGGGGTCACACGTTGATTTGGGTGAGGGGAAGGATGGTATGGAAAGAGTCTGTGACCAGCATGGTGACATTGGGGAAAGGAAGGACACTGAAATGTGCACATAAGATATAGACAACAGAGGGAAATACTAGTATATGCACAGTACTGCATTACCACTAACACCAGACACCAGGCTACGAAGAAATGCATAGATAGTTGAGAAGATAAGCTGGGGGTAGGCGAACAGGAATATACCCAAGACCAAGGATAGATTTGGCTGAAGATTATCTTACACATGCACTTGTGTTCCAAAATTAGCCACACACATTATAGAAGCAACAGAAGACAGAGTTGGAGTAACCTCTCAGAGACAACCAAACACCTTGAGAGAGAGAATCACAGGGCACATCATGCTCAATTGACATGATATAGTACATGAAAATCTTGTTTCAGATGCATTGACCCATGTCACATATTTCACTATACATA
>NW_006921983.1:2330389-2336749 GCF_000298275.1 Orycteropus afer afer | reverse complement strand
AAAAAACAACTTGTTTCACAACCTACTTTGGTGAGTAGCAACTGGGGTCTTAAAAGCTTTCGAGCAGCCATCTTAGATCCAACTATTGGTCACCTCCCATCTGAATCAAAAAAGAGTGAAGAAAATCAAAGGCATCTGGAAACAATTAGTCCAAGAATAAGATGGACCATGAGGACCTCAGCCTTCATGACCATGAGACCAGAGGAACTAGATGGTGCCCAGCTACCAATGCCAACCACTTGGAAAGCAATCAAAACTGTAGATACTGGGTGGAGTGGGAGGAAAAATGTGGAATAAAATACAAAAATGACTAGAATTACTGGTCAGAAAGCTTCTGGTGGAACCCCCAAGACTGTGGCCTTGGGTTACCCTTCCAGCCTAGAAATGGACTCACTCCCATGGATTGGCTCTCAGCCCAATGGTAGACAGACCTGCATACAGAACACCTACCCCAGAGTGATGTGCTCATCTACTCTATGGAGATGCACCCCTTAGAGCAATCAGCCATGAGGCACCAGAGGGGCAGCATTCACATAAACGGCAAGCTGGACAAACAGGAATGCATAGTTAAGAAGGGCACAGGGAGAGGGTAGTGACAGGGATTGGAGGGGAGGAGAGTTTGATACGGTCGGGGATGGTAATCAAATGTGAAATCAAATGTATGTGAACTGTAGAATGTAAAACAAATTTGCTCTGTAAATTTGCACCCAAAGCACAATAATTTTTTTTTTTAAGAAAGAATTGGTTGACTTTTAATCATTGCAGAAGGAAGCACATGATCAAGAACCAGTAGTATCAAAGGGACAAGTCTCAGCTACACTGAAGGAATTTGTGAAAAAAAAGCTCCAGGAATTGATGGAATACTCACTGAGATATTTCAACAAATGGCAGCTCTTGAGGTGCTTGCTTATCTATGCCAGAAAGTTTGGAAGACATCTACCTGGCCAACTGATTGGAAGAGATCTGTATTTGTGCCCTTTCCAAAGAAAGGTGATCAAATAAATGTGGAAATTGTTAAACAATATCATTAGTATCACACACAAGTACAATTTTGCTGAAGATCATTCAAAAACGGCTGCAGCAGTATATTGACAGGGAACTTCCAGAAATTCAAGCTGAATTCAAAAGAGGATGTGGAATGAGGGAAATCATTGCTGATGTCAGATGGATTTTAGCTGAAAGCAAAGAATACCAGAAAGGTGTTTCTTTGTGTTTTATTGACTATGCCAGAAGGAAGGTTGGGCAATCTACTTCCGTAGTGATGCCACCTCGGAAATTCAAGGAGGGATCGCTATGAGTCAGATCCGACTCAACAGCAGTGTGTTTCCTTGTTTGTTATTGATTATGCAAAGCCATATGACTTTGTGGATCATAACAAATTGTTGATAACATTGTGAAGACTGGGAATTCCAGAACACTTAATTGTACTCATGAGAAACCTGTACACAGACAAGAGGCAATCATTCGAACAGAACAGGAGAATACTGCTCGGTTTAAACTCAGGAAGGTGTATGTCGGAGTTGTATCCCTTCACTGTACTTACTCAATCTGTATGCTGAGCAAATAATCTGAGGAGGTTGACTCTATGAAGAAGAACATGCCATCAGGCATGGAAGAATACTCATTAACAACCTACGATATGCAGACAACACAACCTTGCTTGCTGAAAGTGAAGAGAACTTGAAGCACTTACTGATGAAGATAAAAGAGTACAGTCTTCAGTATGGATTACACCTCAACATAAATAAAACAAATATTTCTCAATAGGACCAATAAGCAATATCATGATAAATGGAGAAAAGATTGACGTTGTCAAGGATTTCCTTTTACTTGGATCCACAACATTCGTGGAAGCAGCAGTCAAGAAATCAGACATAAAAAAAAAAAAAAAAAAAGAAATCTGACATCATATTGCACTGGGCATATATGCTACAAAAGACCTCTTGAAAGTGTTGAAGAGCAAAGGTGTCACTTTGAAGACTAAGGTGTGCCTAACCCAGGCTTCATGGTATTTTCAATCACCTCATATGCATGTGAAGCTGGACAGTGAATAAGGAAGACCAAAGAAGAATTGATGCCTTTAAATTGTGATGTTGGCACAGAATGCTCAAAACACCATGGACTGCCAGAAGAATTAACATATCTATCCTGGAAGAAGTGCAGCCTGAATGCTCCTTAGAAGTGAGAATGGCTAGACTTCGTCTTAAATCTTTGGTTATGTTGTCAGAGAGACTATTCCTTGGAGAAGGAGGACTGTGAGGCTAGCATAGGACCAGGCAGTGTTTCATCCTGATGTAGATAGGATTCCTATGAGTTGGAAACTACCCAACAGCACCTAACAACAACAATAACAACAAACCATACTACTTGAAGTTAAATCTCAGATTTATTGATTATTAGGTCTTTCACAATGAGTTTCATAATCCACTTGTGTCTCATTTTTCTTAGCTCCAAAATGGGAAAAATAAAATGTTTTGTGAAGTGGGTTGGGTTGGTTTAGAGGTGGGTGTGTTCATGTGTTTGTGGCATTTCCATCTATGCTGGTTTCGGAATTCCATATTCAGAGTGTTTTCATTTTAGCTTCTTTTAATACATATAGATCTCAGTGGTTCCAGTCTAAATGGTTCTAGTCTGAATTTCTTTGGGTGGAGTTTCTGCTCACTGCAGGCATTGCAAATTCAGATTTTATACTCTTCTTGTAGTGTGGATTTGGAGATTGTCTAACTGATGCATGAGGTTTACCTTTCCAAACCCTGGCTAAACAGAAAACATCTTTGCCCCTGCCCTATTAAGTGACTGACTAACCTTTTGTGGCTCTGAGTTTTATCCACAGAGTTTACTCCTACCTCCCTGCTTAAAGTATGGACAATGTATTCAGAACCTGTGTGGGTATTGAGAGTCCAATCTCCAGCCCCTGGCATCTGTGCTCTTGTATCACCATTGTATCAGTTGTCACACTTACTCCTCTGGCTTCTCTTTTCACTCTTGGTCTTTGAGGTTTTCCTTGTTTAAGTTGAACCTGGCGATATATATATTTTTTAATGGCTATATATATATTTTTAATGTTATATTTTCATCTAGTTTTTCTATGTGATTATAGTGGCAGAGGTAATGGTTTGTATCAGCTCAAGATTTCACACTTCTGGAAGTGGGGGACAGTACACAGTCTCATCCTGGCTTATGTCAAAGAATAATTTTGGTTTTATAAAATAAATGACACCCCCTTCACCCAGCCTGGAGTGTATGATTTTTTTAAAAATTTCTTCAGACAATTATTTTAACTTTTATTTTTCACAAATGAAAATTTGAATAGTAGTAAATTTATTAACATCAGCCTTCTTTTTCTCTTTGAAGCACAAGTTGCTATTAAAAAAAAAAAGAAAAAGAAAACAAAAAACAAAAAACCTCAGTGCTGTTGAGTAGATTAAACTCATAGCAGACCCCTCCTTGAGTTTCTGAGGTGGTATCTCTACAGAATTAGATTGACCAATCTTCCTTCTGAGGAGTGGCTGGCAGGTTTGAACCACCAGCCTTCTGGTTAGCAGTCAAATGCCTTTAGGCACTATGCCACCAGAGCACCCAATATATTTCCAACATAGCACATCAGTTTCACTTAAAGAAGATGAGACTAGAACACTAAACTAGTAGATGTTTTCCTCCTTAGTGGGCAATTCAGGGTTTTAAAAACTGTTAATTTTGTATATAAATAATTTGTCTAGTAATCTAATAATTCCCATTCCTATATCCAGGGGCCCTCTTTTAGTCTGTTGTTATTTCTTGCATTCCTTGCTTTATTTAATAACTTGATTAAACTGAAAATCCATCAGCAGTACCGTTTTTTGTTTTTGTTTTTTTTCAATACAACTAAATTCTGAAGACATCTCTGAAATTCTCTGGAAAGAAATAGATAACTTCATAAAAATATATCAAGAAAAGTATTGTTGGGGCATGAAAAATTATTTAAATTTCCCTCTTTTTCTGTTTTTTGAATTTCACATAAAATTTAAATTATAAAAATGGAGCAATTGTCTTGCACTTTGGCTGATTTCCTAGGTTTGTTTTAAATTGCATCTTACAAATATTCTATAAAGTCCTCATTAATGGGATTACTTTTCCTGACAGCTAGCCTGTGTACATAGCATATTAATCATTTATGCCATTTTTGCAAAACTTGACAAAACCATTTCAGGCATTAATAGTTTTGTAATAATTACTCAGCACTAGGATTACATATTACTCAAGAACAGTTTGAAACCAATCAGTCTGCTGTTTTTTTCTTTTGACGTCTGGCAAGACACCGTTAGCCTGCAAAATATCAATTTAGTGCTGCATCTCAAAAGGGACTCTTTAAAAAGCATCTACTGCAATATTGCTTTGATATCTTCCTATTAAGATGAGGTAACTAGTAAAACAAGGTTCTTGGCTTCATCTGAGGAACCTGTTTCATTTTGACAGTACTGTAAGGTATTTTATGTTAGGTAATACTTCTCCTGATAGTGAGGCAGTGTGCTTTAATACAGTAGTTACACAAGTTTTTCCACTGAACTTTGATGTATCAGTTGTTGTGCAAACATTTCAACAGGGTTCATTCTATATGTATGTTGACACATAATTTTAAACTATTTAAAAATAATGATAATGATAGTATCCTTAATAATAGTATTATCTGTATATTATAATATATCAGAAAACACCAAACCATTAAAACATTAACTTGTATTCCAGATTAATTTGTTTGGGGAAGACTTTAAAATAAAGAATATCCTACCATTTTAGGGTATGCATTTGAACTTCTTATAATCTGTAACTTTGCCATTAACAACAGGTTTTAACTCTATAATGATTTTTTTCAATTAAAATTAAGACTTATGATTCCCACTCATATCAAATTCTATAAAACGTTTATGTTATCAGAGCATGCATAGATATTTATGGGTATATGTTTGTATTTATGTGTGTGTATATGTATGTATGTATATATATATATATTTGTGTATATGTACACATACTTACACACATATATATAACTGTAGATTGTTGAATCAGTTACATGTAAGGCAAGCACAAAGTGTCTATCTGGCATATGATCTAAAGTTAATTGTAGAACAAGTGAGGATGTATCTTGCCATCATGCTGTTCTATTTTAGGTAATTATAATATATGTTGTAAGCATGGGGTTTCTTTCTTTACAAGCTCTGGTTGCACAGTGGTTAAAGGATTTGGCTGCTAACCAGAAGGTCAGTGGTTTGAACCCACCAGGCACTCCATGGGAGAAGGATGAGATAGTTTCCATCTATAAATATTTACAGCCTTGGAAACCCTATGAGGCAGTTCTTCTCTGTCCAAAATGGTCAGTATGAGTCAGAATTGACTTAAAGGCAGTGGATTTGGTTTTTTGGGTTTCTTTTCTTATTTTAATAGTTTCATACTCTTCTTCTTTCAAATGTCTGGGCCAGTTTGATTAAGGAGTGGTCTGAGACTGCAAATAAAATTTAAAAAATTCATTGCCATTTTCAACTATATACAGTGCTATGCAACCAAGGCAAAATACAAAAGTAAATTAGATGCAGGAACTGAAATGTAAATGTAACCAATAGCTCCTAGTGTTCTTCAGAATTTATTATTATTCACATTGATTTATTTTATAATAAAACATTTGAAAAATTTACTTATGTGTGACATGCTTTCAATATGCTACCAGTTTTATTTGTTTTGTATATTGAGATTCTGTGTATATTTATTTTTTTCAAAAAGGGTTCTGCTACTAAAAGTGTTTGAAAACTCTGATAATGTGGCAAAAGAATAAATATGAACTCAGTTTGAGATTGAATCTTGCCTCTAAAACTTATTAACTTATGACATTGGTCAAGTTACTTAACTGCTTTGACATTCAATATCCTTATCTATAAAATATGAATTTTATCTGTTTCAGAGACATGTCCAAACCAAAAATCCATTGCTGTTGAGTTGATTCTGACTCATAGTGACCTTATAGGACAGATTAGAACTGCCCTATAGGGTTTCCAAGACAGTAATCTTTATGGAAGCAGACTGCAACATCTTTCTCACACAGAGAAGCTTGTGGGTTTGAATTGGCAACATTTTGGTTAGCAGCTGAGTGCTTAACCCCTGAGCCACCAGGGCTCCTTCATAGATATGTTGTTGTTGTTATGTGCCGTCGAGTCGGCCCCGACTTATAGCGACCCCTCCTTGGGTTTCCGAGGCAGTATCACTACGGAAGTAGATTGCCCAACCGTCCTTCCATGGAGTGGCTGGTGGGTTTGAATTGCCACCCTTCTGGTTAGCAGTCAAGTACCTTAGGCACTGTGCTATAGATAATTTGTAACAGGGTATTCCCAA
>NW_006921983.1:2316379-2330289 GCF_000298275.1 Orycteropus afer afer | reverse complement strand
GGGTTTGAACCACCAGCCTTCTGGTTAGCAGTCAAGTGCTTTTAGCCACTATGCTACCAGAGCTCCTCAATGTACTGAGGGTTAAATGAAATAATGTATAAACCATGAATCTATTGCCTGATAGATATTTGCTGGATAATAAGTGTTATTTATTATTACTGGTAATAGTGTAACATGATATGATTCTTTACATAAAACAGTAAAATCAAGAGTCAGGGATTCAGTTCATATGAGTGGAGAGATTCAAAGTTGGCTTACTGTCAGGAAACATGGTGTTAATTAAAACTTAAATAAGTTTAGGAGTGAAGAAAGGTAGCAAATGTGGTGTGGAATGGGGCTATTTTTATGTATGTTGTGTTTACATTTGATTAAAATTACCATTCTTTTAAATTTTAAAACAACGTTAATGAAGGCAAGGAGACCTTACATTGCATTTTGTATTTTGTTTACATGCTCACTCACATATAGTTTGGAGTTGCACAATAGTTTTATGTAGATTTAATAATTTTATTTATTCATGTAGAATTACAGAATTGTGAATTTGGAAAAAAAGATTAGAGAGTATTTTTAGTATTTCTGCTCAGATTATAGTTGATGAAACTGAGGCCAGAGTACTAAAGTAACTTGCACACACTGATAGCTAGCTGATTAGTGGTAGAACTGCATATGGGACTTGGATTTCTTAATGCTTAGGCTGTTGTCTTTGCTGGTGACCACTTATCCTGTGCTTCCTGGAATGGTCTGGTTCTAAATATTTACTCTCTTCATCAGATTGTATGTCAAATAAGTGCCAGATTGTGTGTGTCACAATTTTCAGAATGGACCAAAATGCACAGGCAGTGGAAGAGAAGCTAGATAACTGGGACCTTTTAAAAATTAAATTCTTATGTGCATCTAAAGACTTCTCCAAAACTGTAAAAAGAGAACCTACAGACTCGGAAAACATATTTGGCTATGACGTATCTGACAAGGGACTCATCTCCAAAATTTATAGAAAACTTTAGCACTTCAACACCAAAAACACATACAACCGAATTCAAAAATGGGCAAAGGAAATGAACAGACATTTCACTAAAGAGGATATACAAGCAGCTAACAAGCACATGAGGAAATGCTCACAATCAATTGCCATTATTGTTTATTAGCCATTGGAGAGATGCAAATAAGAACAACATTGAGATACCATCTCACCCCAACAATAAGCAAAGTTCAGCAAGACAGAAAATAACAAATGCTGGCAGGGCTGCAGAGAGATTGGAACTCTCATATACTACTGATGGGACTGCAAAATGGTACAACCATTGTGGAAAATGGTATGCTGTTTCCTTAAAAAACCAAAAATAGACATACCATTTGATCCAGCAATTCCATTACTAGGAATATATCCTAAAGAGGTGAGTGACAGGACACAAACAGATGTATGCACAGCCATCTTCATCCAGCACAATTCACTATAGCAAAGAAATGGAAACAATCTAAGTGCCCATCAACAGATGAATGGATAACCAAACTGGTACATTCACACAATGGAATACTATGTGACATTAAAGAATAATGAAGAGTACATGAACCATCTCACAACATGGATGAATTTAGAGGACAGTATGCTGAGTGAAATAATTCAATAACAGAAGGACAGATGCTATATGAGCCCACTATTGTGAAAAGTCAAGGAAAGTTTATTCAGGGAAAGAAACTCACTTTGTTGGTTACCACGTATGGGAGGGAAGAGGAGGGAAAATCTTGGACTATCTTGGGGTCACATGTTGATTTGAGTGAGCAGAGGAATGGTATGGAAAGAGTCTGTGACCAGCATTGTAACATTGGGGAAAAGAAAGACACTAAAAGGCACACAAAAGATATAGACGAGAGGCAAATACTATTTCAGGCCCAACACTGCTGTATCACTAGCACCAAATAACAGGCTATGGATTAATTCACAGACAGGTGAGAAGAGCAGGTGGGGGAGGTGAACAGGAATACACTCAAGACCAAGAATAGATTTGGCTGAAGATAATCTTGCATATGCCCTTGTGCTAAAAAATTAGCCACATACGTTATAAAAGCAACAGAAGACAGGGTGGGAGTAACTTTGCAGAGACAACCAAGCATCTTGTGAGAGAGAATCACCTGGCCTGGGGGATCTGGACCATGATCTCAGGGGACATCATGCTCAGTTTGCACACATAATTTATAAAAATTTTGTTCTTTAACCTAATTTCGTTAGTAGCAACTGGGATCTTAAAAGCTTTTGAGGAGCCATCTAAGATGCAACTACTGGAGCAAAGAAGAGTGAAGAAAATCAAGGTCATCTGGAAACAATTAGTCCAAAGATAAGATGGACCATGAGAACCTCAGCCTCCATGACCCAATACCAGAAGAACTAGATGGCGCCTGGCTACCAATACCAACAGCTCAGAAAGGCATCCTGCATAGAGAGGGAGGAAAAAGGTGGAACAAAATTCAAAAACACAAAAATGACTAGAATTGCTGGTCGAATGGAGAGTAGTGGAACCCTCGAGACTATGGCCCTGGGTTACCCTTCGAGCCTGGAAATGGACAACTTATGTGACTGGCTCTCAGCCCAACAATAGAAAGACCCACATACAGAACACCTACCCCAGGTCAATGTACCCACCTACTCTACGAAGATGCAACCCTTGGATCAAGCAGCCATGGGACACCAGAAGGGTAGCATTCACATAGATGGAAGGCGGGACAGACAGGAATGCATGGAGGAGAGGGGCACAGGGAGGGGGGTTGGTCATGGGGAGAAGAGGGGAGGAGAGTTTCTTATGGTCTGAGACGGTAATTGAGGCCATAAGGCCAGATGTGCATGAACTGTTGAAAGTAAAACAAGTTTGCTATGTAAATTTGCACTGAAAGCACAATAAGATAATAAATAAAAATAAAAATTTTTATTCTTAATAGTAAATATATATTAAGTATGTATTTTTCAGTTACAGTTTTATAACTTCCATTAGATAGTCATAGCCCAATTTGTGAAGCAACCAGGCTGTGTATTTTATTATTAATTTCTTATTCTTGTTATTTCTTTGCAAACAAAGCTTATCCATCTGAAATGTGAACAAGGACAGAAAAATCAGAGAGACTATTCTTTAGCAGTATTCGTTAGTGGCAAGGCAGTGAAAGATGAAAAGTTCACTGACCCAATTGAAATAATTTCTTCATGGTTATCTTAATATTAGATTAAAATCTATGATCGATCCTCTAACTTTACAGTTTATAACCCAGATCTGGCTATGTATCAGCCACTCAGAAAAAACAAAAAACAACAACAACAACAAAAAAAAAAACTGGGTATAGATACAGATGAAGAGAAAAAATCAACATGCTTGGTGTTTTCATTAATTTAAAAGTTTACTAATTTGGTTATCCACTCATCAAATTATCATTAAGACCTTCTATGCACTGAGATCATGATACTTAATGTATAAAGAGGCCTGATCTTGCAGTAGTTAAAGCCCTCACCTGCTAATTGAAAAATTGGTGGTTCAAACTCACCAACTGCTCTGTAGCAGAATGGTGTGACAATCTGCTCCCATAAAAATTACAGCATTGGAAGTTCCATGGGGGCAGTTCTACTCTGTCCTATATGGTCATTATGAGTCTGAATTGACTGGACAGCAATGGGTTTGGTTTTGGGTTTTTGGTTTGGTTTTGGGTTTTTATGGTAGACCAGCAAAGTGTTTTCCAATGGGTGGACCAATTTACATTCCCACCAGCAATGGGTGAGGGTTCCTGTTTCTCCTCAACTTTGCCAACACCCAGAATTTTCCTTTGTTTGGATCATTACCATTCTAATGCCGGTGAGATAGTATTTCATTATGATTTTGACTTGCGTCTTCCTAGTAGCTAATGACTTTGAGCATCTTTTCATGTACTTGTTAGCCTCTTTGGTAAAGTATCTGTTCAAGTCCTTTGCTTACTTTTTTGTTTAGGTTATTTGTCTTTTTGTTGTTAATTTGTAGAATTTTTGATAAATTCTGCATATTAGACCCTTATTGAATTTTCTCCCTATCTGTAGGTCGTATGTAGTTCCCAAAATTTTTCTCATTATTTGTAGGCTGTCCTTTCACTATTTTGATAAAGTTTTTTGATGCACAAAAGTGTTTAATTTTTATGAAGTCCCATTTATCCATTTTATTTTCTGCTGCTCATGCTTTTGTTGCCATATCAGACAGCTCATTCCAAAAATGTAAGTCCCACAGCTTTGCCCCAACATTTTCTTCTAAAAATTTTATGGTTTTAATTTTTACATTTAGGTTTTTGATTCATTTTGAATTGTTTTTTGTACATATTGTGAGGGTTGGATCCTGATTTATTCTTCTGCCTGAGGAAATCTACTTTTCCTAGAATGAATTACTGTGACTTTATAGTGTGATTTGAAGACAGGAAGTGTGAGTCCTCTAACTTTATTCTTCTTCTTCAAGATTACTTTAGTTATTTGGTGTCTCTTGCCTTTCCATTCAAATTAGAATGCCTTCTCCATTTCTTTAAAAAAGGCTGTTGGAATTTTGATAGGGATTCCATTGAATTTATATATTGCTTTGAGTAGTATTGACATCTTAACTATATTAAACCCTTCAATCCATGAACATGAATATCTTTCCATTTATTTAGGTCATCTTTGATTTCTTTTAGCAATATTTTATGATTTTCTGTATACAGGTCTTTTACCTTCCTGGTTGAATTTATTCCTGGGTACTTTATTCTTTTGGATGCTATTATAAATGATAATGCTTCATTGATTCATTTTCTTCTTGCAAATTCCTGATGTATAGAAGCCAAGTGATTTATGTGTGTTGACTTTGTACTTTGCCATTTAGCTGAATTCATTAATTCTTATAGCTTTCTCTTTATTTTATTTTATTTATTTATTTTTTAATTGTGATTTGGGTGAAAATTTACAGAGCAAGTTCACTTTCCATACAGCAGTTCACTTTCCATACAGCAGTTCACATACACTTTGTCTCATGACATTGAGCACAATTCACCACAATGCAACAGCTCCCCTCCCACTTCCTCTTCCCTGTGTCCATCCTTCCATGCACCCCTGCACCCTGGGCTGTCTCCCTGTGCATAAACAGCCCTTTTTTCTTCCATGATTGTTCTCTCCAAAGAGTGTATTTACCTCAGGTAAATGTTCAACTCATATACCTGTCTTTTGCTTGGCTGGAAGCCACAGGTATGGGTTCAATTCCAGACCTGAAGGGCGGCTTGGGGCCATAGTCTCAGTGGTTCTGCCAGGCTCTATCAGACCAGCAAACCTGGTCCCCAGGTTTGTCGTTATCTTCTAAGTTATCTAATTTGTTTGAATATAATTATCTCTGTCTTTTAATTTGTCTAAATTGCATTTGGACCATTCACATTTAATATGATTATTGATATAGTTGGATTTGTTGTACTTGTTCTATGTCTTTCCTTCCTTCCCTGATTTTAATTGAATATTTCCTGTGATTCTATTTTCTTTTCTCTTACCATAACAATTATATTTATTTAAAAATCTGTTTTCATCATAGACTTTGCTATAAACATTTACAACTAATCTAAGTTCACTTTCAAGTAACACTATATCATTTCCTGGATAGTATGTTGTTGTTATTTGCCATCGAGTTGGACCTGACTCACAGCAACCCCTCTTTGGGTTTCCGAGGCAGTATCACTATGGAAGTAGATTGCCCAACCGTCCTTCCAAGGAGTGGCTGGTGGGTTTGAATTGCCACCCTTCTGGTTAGCAGTCAAGTACCTTAGGCACTGTGCTATAGATAATTTGTAACAGGGTATTCCCAATTCCTCTCTCCTGCCACTTATAACATTGCTGTCTTTCACTTCATTTATCCATATGCCACATTAATCAAATATATTGCTGCTATTACTTTGAAGGAGCTCTGGTGGTGCGGTGCTTAAGGTAATTGATTGCTAACCAGAAGGTTGGCAGTTCAAACCCACAAGCCACCCCATGGAAGAGAGACACAGTAATTTCTATAAAGTTTTACCACCTTGGAAACCCAATGGGGGTCACTATGAGTTGGGATTGACTTGATGGCAGTGTTTTTTTATTTTCCCCTGTTATTATTACTTTGAACACTTTACCATGAGATCAGAAGAACTAGATGATGCCTGGCAACCATTACTGAACATTTTGGTCAAAGATTCTATAGAAGAATCATGATCAAAGGGGGAAAATGAAGAACAGAATTTAAAATTCTCAAGGAATCTAAATTTTCTGGAGCCAGTGAGGCTGAATGGACCCCAGAAACTAATGCCCTGACATAATCTTTAAATCTTAAACCAAAAATATTTCCTAAAGTCTTCTTTAACCAAAAAATAGTTTAGCTAGTAAAGAGTGTCTGCCTAAAAATTGTGCTTTTTAAAGATCTATCTATATGGGATGAAATTGACAACAGCAACTCAAAACATTAGATAAGAAACTTAAAGGCAGTGAGATTATGTTAATGGGGTAGGGGCAGCTTAGAAAAGGATGAGAATGGTTGAACAACTTGATGAATGTAATAAATGCCACTGAATTGTACATGTAGATATTGTTGAATTGGTGTATGTTTTGCTGTGTTTAATTTCAACAACGATAAAGTATAAGAAAAATAAGATATTTTACCTTCTTTTTTTCTTTCTTTAATGCACTTCGTTTTTAAAAGTAGTAAGAATTTCTGACCAGTATAATTTCATTTCTCTTCGAAGAACTTGTTTTACAGTTTCTTGCAGGACTGCTCTGCTGGAAATGAATTTCTCCAGTTTTTATATGTCTGAGAAAGTCTTTATTTCTTCTTCACTTTTGAAGGATAATTTCATCAGATGCAGCATTCTAGGTTTATTTATTTATTTTTTCTTCAAATACTTTAAATATTTCACTCTACTTCTTTATTGCTTTCATGGTTTCTTAAGAGAAATATGATGCCATTGTTTTTGCTGTATACTAAACCAAAACCAAATTCACTGCCATCAAGTTGATTCTGACTCATAGAGATCCCCTTTGGGTTTTCGAGGTGGTAAATCTTTATGGGAATAGATTACCTAGTCTTCCTTCCATGGAGTGACTGGTGGGTTCGAACCACTAGCCTTCTGGTTAGCAGTCGAATGCCTTAGGCTCTACACTGCCAAAACTGCTTATTTGCCCTATAGGGAAGGTGTGTTTTTTTCCTCTTGGCTTCTTTCAGGATTTTCTCTTTGTCTTTGATTTTCTGAAGTTTGAGTATGATATGACTAGGTGTACTTTTTTTTTTTGTTTTTAATTCTGTTTGGTGTTCTTTGCGCATCCTGAATCTGTGGTTTGGTGTTTGTTGTTAATTTTGGAGCACACTCAGCCATGATTACTTCAAATATTTCTTCTGTTTCATTCTCTCTTCTACTTCTGTATTCCAATTATATGTATCACGCTTTTGAAAATGTCTTACAGATCTTAGATATTCTGGCTTTTTTTTTTTTTTTTTTCCCTCTTTACATCTCAATTTGGGAGTTTTCTGTTGACATATCTCCAAACTCACTGGTTCTTTCCTTGATTATGTCCAACTTACTGAAGCACCCACCAAAGGCATTCTTTATTTCTGTTACAATGGTTTTTTATTTTTTATTTTTAGCATTTTCTTTGATTCTGTCCTAGAATTCCCATCTTATTGTGTACATTATCCATTTGGTCTTTCATGTTGTCTGCTTTTTCCAGTAGGGTCCTTAACATATTGATAATATATATTTCAAATTTGCTGTCTCATAATTCTAAAATCTGTGTTGTATATGTGAGTCTGGTTATAATGTTGGCTTTTCTTCTTTAAACAGTGTTTTGTCTTGCCTTTTAGCAGGCTTTGTAATTTTTTGTTGAAAGCCAGACATGATGTATCAGTTAATAGGAACTAAGATAAATAAGCCTTTCGTGTAAGGTTTTATATTAATTTGACTATGAATTGCCCTGTGTTTAATATAAATTATAGCCATGGTTGCCAGAGGTTTCAATTTTCTTTAGTGTCCTTGTTTTACCTCCCTTGTTGTCTTTGGCTCCCTAAGAACTAGTTGTTATGTGCCATGGAGTTGGACGGACTCATAGCAACCCCTCCTTGGGTTTTCGAGGAGGTATCACTACAGAAGTAGATTGCCCAACCTTCAAGTAAAGTCTGTGCCTTGCAGCTCTTTCAGCCATAATTCACTGTTATTATACTGAGCCTGTTGATGTGGCAGCAAGGTTTGAAGGGAAAGGAAACATTCTGTAATCTTGTGATTAATCTCAATCTTTAGTGGGCCTTTGTCTCTTGGCTGTGACCTTTACAAGTGTTTCTTAGCTCCTTCCCTCCTTACATAAGACAGGGCAGGTAGATGGGGGCAGAATTTGGATAATTCTCCTTCCCCAATAATACTCTAATTCATTGCCGTCGAGTTGTTTCCAATTCATAGCGACCCCTTCTTGGGTTTCTGAGGTGATATCTCTATGGAAATAGATTGTCCAATCTTCCTTTTGAGGTGTGGCTGGTGGGTTTGAACCGGCAGTCTTCTGGTTAGCAATCAAAGACCTTTGTTTTAAAGAATGCTCTGGGTATTTTTCAAAATGAGTACTTTTCCTCTCCTTCTGCCAGAAATATGAGGGGATTTTTCTTGGCTCTTTATCATGATAACTTGATGGGGTTCCTGGAGATAAAACCAATGAAAATATGTACCCACCTAAGACTGTAGCCCCAGGAATTTCTCACTCTCATGCTAGTTCAGACATAGATAGATAGATAGATAGATAGATAGATAGATAGATAGATAACTTGCTTTGTCATGTCAACTCTGACTCATGGTAACCTTATGTACAACAGAATGAAACATTGCCTGGTCATACATCATCATCATGATCACCAGTATGTTCAAGTCCATCATTACAGCTATTGTGCCAGTCCATCTTACTAAATGTCTTCTCTCACCTTCACTGACCCACTACCTCATCAAACTTGATATCCTCTTTTAGTGATTGACCTCTTCTGATGATATGTCTAAAGCGAGTGAGTCAGACCATGTTCTATTGTGATCCATAAGGTTTTCATTGGCTAATTTTTGGAAGTGAACCACCAAGCCTTTCTTCCTAATCTGTCTTAGTCTGTAAACTCTGCTGAAACTTGTCCACCATGGGTGACCCTGCTGGTATTTGAACTACTAGTGACATAGCTTCCAGCATTGTAGGAATACACAAGATGCCATTGTACCATCAATAAAGCATTTTAGACTCTCTTAAATCTAAATGCTTTATATTGTTGTTGTTAGTTGCTGTCAAGTCGATTCCAAAATGACCCCATATGTACATACTAAAACTTCTTTATAGGATTCTCAAAATTGTGACCTTTTGGAAGCAGATTGCCAGGTTTGTCTTCTGAGGTGCCTCTGGGTGGGTTCAAATTGCCAGCTCTTTGGTAGTTGAGTGCTTAACCTTTTGTGCCATCCAGGAATCATAAATGCTTTATAGTATTTATAAACTTAATATTAAGTTTAAAGTTAGATACTTAAAAAGTAACAGTTACTAAGTGGTAAGAAATTGCTTTGAAATTCCTTGTCTTTATGTATTTTTCATACATTTAAATATTTTTTCTATTGAAACATTTTATAAACATTTTAAACTAGGACGTTTGAGATATCAGAAATATTTTCAACAATGTTTTAAAATAATTTTTTTGTGTGCAAAAAAGGAGATAAATGGTATTTGTCTATAAAATACCACAAAATTATTCCAGTTTTGGGTGTGTCATTTAAGAAAGTAACTTATATAAAGTTTTATGCACAAAAATGTATATTTTATTAATATATATTGAATGTCTATTGAAATTATCCAAATCATTCATTTGGAATTTATTTTGCATTAAATTTATTCATTAGAAAATTATGCAAATAATTTTTAATTAAAATTAAGATAAACACTGTGAAGTAAAATATGATTTACAATATTATACAACTCTAGTGACTTACACATAGTAGGTCCATAGAATTTATTGATTTATCCTACATATACTAATGCCCAAGGACCCATTTGCTTGTGTAGGAGGCATGCTTTTTCAGTTCACCTCAGCCTGACTCACATTGCTGCCACACGCTGCTGGTGATATTTTTGAAAAACAAAGCTTCGATCTCCCTACTAGTGGGTGTTTTTGTCAATGTGCCAGACTTTGATATCGGTACTGTGTCACCACAAGATTAGATTTTATTTTGTAAACTCTATCAGAAAGACGCTGCTGGTGCACTGTGGTTTCTGTAAGTGGTTTAGGGGTCATGTGGTTAAACTCCATTTTGCTCTTCTGAAAAAAAACGTCCTCGTAAGTAATCTTGAGAAGCACAACACTGGGAAGATGAATTTGACATTATTGAACATTGTCAGGATAGTGTATTTTGTTCTCATTACTGGTGTTGTTTGTATTTGACTACAGACATGCCGGATTGAAATAATATATACCTGGAGGTTTTGAGAAAACAAAAGAAAAATCATGACATTTTACTTGGTTGTATTTCTGATTTTTACTATTATGCATCAGCACATCCAAATTAATTTAACCATTGCATATTTGATCATTAAGCTTTTAGATTTCTTGTACCAGAGACTAGACCTGCTAACAAGAGAAATATCAAATGAACTTTTAATCCTTCCTCTTTCATAAGTGTACTAATTTATCCCACAGGTTTAGGTGGGAACATTTGCTTTTGCCTCCAACTCATAACTAGTTTGCAAGATCTTTTTTAGCTCTTGAATTATGAAATAATCCTTAGCCTTGTAGTGTTATATAAACATTATATAGACATAAATTTTAATTCTTAACCCCAATTCTGTGAGGTATAATACTGTTAAGTATTTCTGAGAAATCATTGGCCAGATGTTACTACTCTTTACAAATGAGGAAACTGAGAATTATAGAAGACTCCCACCAGAAAGTCTTACATAGAAAATATGTAGGAGATTAGAATTTGAATCCAAATCTTTGAAATTCGAGGGCTTTGATTATGTGTGTCTATGTGTGTCTATGTGTGTGTGCATGGGAGCCTAAGGCATTTGACTGCTAACCAGAAGGCTGGAGGTTCAAACCCACTAGCCACTCCTGGGAAGGAAGGTTGGGCAATATATTTTCGTAGTGATACCAGCTTGGAAACCCAAGGAGGAGTCACTATGAGGTGGATCTGACTTGATGACAGTGAGTTTTTTTTTTTGTTGTTGTTGTTGTTATATGTGCATGTAAGTGATGTCTGTTTCTGTGTATGTCCTGTACCATTCCACCTTATCCCTATACCATGAATCATAAACTAAAATACCCACAGAGGCCAGGCAGGTAGTGGCTGCAAATTAAGCTAGCAGTAAGACAATAGAAAGTAGTAAGGTTTGTTTAGGAGCCGTAATGGCATAATGGTTAAGTGCTTGGCTGCTAACTGAAAGATCAGTGGTTCAAACCCACCCTGTGGCTCCATGGCATTCTGCTTCCATAAAGATTACAGCCTGGGAAACCCTATGGGGCAATTCTACTCTGTCCTATGAGTCAGAATTGAATTGGCTACACACAACAGCAACAAAAACAATAAGGTTTGTGTAGAACTTTAGGGTCCATAGCTCACCAAAGAATGTTCAAAAAGAATTCTAAAAATATTGTGATGATCACACAAGATATCTGCCATAGTTTGCCTTGGGAAGCATCTTATTAAGAAAATGCAGAAATGAGTGGCCAAGGACAAAATCTTGATATTACCTTGACTCTTAGAGATGCAAAACATATATTTAAACTCTCATGACCTAGTTAAAATGAGTAGAGATGATGTGCCCTCACAGGGACATTTAACAAGTTGTAGAAATTTGTAGGCTTTATTAATTTAAAAAAGATTTTAGAAATGCACCTACTTAGAGAACATTACTTAGTAAAGTAAAAATTTGCACTTTTGAATAATTGTTGGGGGAGCTCTGGTGGCATAGTGCCTAAGGCATTTGACTGCTAACCAGAAGGCTTGATGGTTCAAACCCACCAGCCACTCCTCAGAAGGAAGGTTGGGCAATCTACTTCTGCTGTGATACTGCCTCAGAAACCCAAGGAGGGGTTGCTATGAGTCATATCCAACTTGATGGCAGTGAGTTGGGTTTTTTTTTTTTTTTTGGTTTGAATAATTGTTAGTTTGCATGGCCATCAGACACCTTAAAGAATAAAGTTTGACATGTGCACATTTCTTTGGTTTCATGTCTTACCAAATGGATAAGAATAAATCTAGAATTTAATTAATAAATCTAGGGTTTAATGGAATTTAGGGGCACATACAAAATACTTATAAACAATATTTGAAGCATACGTATGAAACTACTTCTCTTTACAAATAAAAAATACCATGTTGGGATTATTATATAACCTTAGAATTTAAAAAATAAGTTACAAGAAATAGAGATGTTTAGTATTATAATAACAACATAGAATGGTCTATCTTTGTCTCAGCCACTACTGAACATCTTAAAACATAATTATCAGCATTTATATGTGTTTTAATCTTCTCTTTTTTAAATATTCAATTATTTTTTCTCCTGTGTCTCCTTTCCCTTAACTTTGTAATTTCTAAATAAATTATCTTAATAGTACTTTCTTTTTAAGCTACTTCCTTCTTTCCCAAGTGCAATGTAAAATAAATTAAAAGGTCAGCAAAAAAGTGGAAGATCCGCAGCAAGACAGGCTGACACAGTGGCTACAACGACGGGCTCAAGCATAGCAATGATTGTGAGGATGGCACAGGACCATGCCGTGTTTCATTCTGTTGTATGGAGGATCACTGTGAGTCAGAGCAGACTTGATAGTCCCTAGAAACAAGTGCATTGTATATACCTTGTCCATCTTCACTTGCTCCCTGTTTCTTGTGTCCTTGTTCCTTGTAATAGTTTATGTCTTCTAGGACAGAGGTCAGTGAACTTTTTCTGTAAAGGGCTAGTTACCAAATATTTTAGCCTTTGAGGGTCCCACAAGTCTCTGTTGCATATTCTTCTTTGTTTTCATACAACTTTTTAAAAATGTAAATTCCATTCTTAGCTCTTTGTTGTTGTTGTGTACCATCAAGTGGATTCCAACTCATAGTGATCTAGTAGGGCAGAGTAGAACTGTTCTGTAGGGTTTCCTAGACTGTTATCTTTATGGAAGCAGATCACCATTCTTTTCTTCCTTGGAATGTCTTGTAATGTTCAAACTGCATTTCTTTTGGTTAGCAGCCAACTGCTTAACCATCGCACCACCAGCGTTCCTTTCTTAACTCTAGACTGTATCAAAATAGGCTGTAGGTGTATTTGCCTGGATGTAGTTTAGTAATCCCTGTTCTAGGAAGCAGAACCAAAGCAAAATTAGAATTATAGAAAAAGTTATTTATGATAAATGCCTGTGAAAGGTAAGGGGAGAAGGAGCAGGAATAGGCAAGGAGAGTCTTCAGACCACATTAGTTGTTCCCTATTCTGTGTTCTCATACTTCTCTGTTCCTATCTGGGACACAACCTATCACAATGCATTCTAACTGTTGATTTGCTTGGTGGTGGGTGGCAAGGGTCTGTATTCCACTGTAGACTGAGCTTCTTGGGGATTGGACTCATGAATTATCCATCTATAGTTTCAGCCTTTAGTAGAATTCTTGGAATTTGTATTGTATAAATGTTTATCAAGGGAACTATCTTCATTGAGCAGAGGGGTAAACAGGATTTAAGTTAAATGAACCACTCATTTTTTTTGTGTGTGTGTGTTGTTGTTGTTATGTGCCGTCGAGTCGGACCCGACCAATAGCGACTGCTCCTTGGGTTTCCAAGGCAGTATCACTACGGAAGTATATGGCCCCATCTTCCTTCTGAGGAGTGGCTGGTGGGTTTGAACCGCCAGCCTTCTGGTTAGCAGTCAAGTGCCTTAGGCACTATGCTACCCATATAT
>NW_006921983.1:2309366-2316229 GCF_000298275.1 Orycteropus afer afer | reverse complement strand
TGACATTGACCACAATTTAGCACAATGCAACATCTCCCCTCCCACTTCCTCCCGATAGTTACCTCTTCCCTGTGTCCATCTCTCCATGCACTCCTACCCCCTGAGCTGTCTCCCTGTGCCTGAGCAGCCCTTCTTTATCTCATGCTTATTCTCTCCAAGGAGTGTATCTACCTCAGATAAATGCTCAAGTGATATGCCTGTCTATTGTTTGGCTGGAAGCCACAGGTGTGTGTTCAATTCCAGACCTGAAGGGCAGCTAGGGACCATAGTCTCAGTGGTTCCACCAGGCTCCCTTGGGCCAGCAAACCTGTTCCCTGCCTATTTTTTTTTTTTCCCAAATGATTTTAAGTTTTGTTCCACATTGTTCTCCCTATCTATCCAGGATCTCCTACAAAGATCCTCTTCCAAGTGATTGGCAGTAGTAGCCAAGCACCATCTATTTCTTTTGGTCTCATAGTCATATAGGCTGCAGATTGGATGGTGTACCAGTTGCTGGGGCTAATTGTTTCCATGAATTTTTGGTTTTCTTCATTACATATTTTTAATATGATTTTGGAAAAGCAGTTATCTTGAGAGAAGAAATAGCTGTGAGAAATATTGACAAAAATGGGATCAGTGGTAATTGTAATGTCCTTAGTCTAGTTAACAACTATATCTGACTTGGAAGACTTCAGGTATCATTGACTATAGTGGGAAACAAGCTTTTTCCTTTACTTTGAAAGAGGGCACTAGGTTTTCTTGTTTTTCATTTTCTTTCATAACCTATCTAGAACTCAAGAGCAAGTTCTTGGTTTATTTAACTTTTGACTAACTTGGATAGCATCTTTATAATCAGTTAATTTTTCTAAAATCCAAAAAATATGATATGATAGAGAATTAAACATATGCTTTCCAATATTCCCCAGGATCCTGAATTTTGCCATTCCCTGCCCCCACTATATTTTATACCAATGCTAGACAGTCTTGATTATTCTGTGTCTACATCTACCATCCATGTGCCAAACTCTCTAAAGTCTATATATCTCAAGCTTGACTATTGTAAGTGGTCAGGTCATATTTGTAGTTTCTGGCCATCATCTGCCTGTCCTGCAGCAATTCAAATACAATTTATTTTCCTACCCCACCTTCTTCAAAACTATTTGTTTGCCTTCAGTTAATCATCTACCCAGTCACTCAAATTAGAAAGCTTATATATAGTCATTTTTAATTCCTCTGTTTTCTTCATTGTTCAAAGGTTGCTAAACCAAACCAAACCCTTTGTCATCAAGTCAATTCTGACTCTTAGTGACCCTAAAGTGACCCAGAGTAGAACTGCCTCATAGAATCATAGAGTTTGCAAGGCTATAATCTTAATGGAAGCAGATTGCCACATCTTTCTCCTGTGGAGTGTCTGGTGGGTTCAAATCACCAAACTTTTGGTTAGCTACTGAATACTTATTCACAAGGGCTCCTTCAAAGTTTGCTAGCACTGTCAATTCTACCTCTAGAGCATGTCTTATTGTCACTGAGTCCAGGCCCTCAGCATCTACAAAAAGAATGTGGGGGAGGTAGCCTCCAACCTCTTCTAACTTCATGAGGGGGTGATAGAATCAAGATGAACATCAACAACTCAAGGCTGGTTCCTATGAGGTGGAGATCAGACATGCTGCACTCTCTAACTCTTTTGTCAGTTCTGACACCAACTGTCCCTCCTATAGTACTCACTACTTCTCTTGTAGGTTCAATAATCCATTGCAATGGCCACACAGAACTCACAGACAATACTCACAAGTTTGGGGTTTATCAGGGAAGTTAGAATTCAGGATCAGAAATGCTCAGGACACAGTTCTTTAATCAGGACAGCTTCTTTTCAGCGGTTCTACAGGCACACTTCTGTCTGGCCTTGGCCTCTGCCCTACTCATACAAATGTTACAAACCTCTTTTAGCTTTGCAAATAGGTGCTTAGAGAGGCACACCACTCCGCCAGTAAGCTTTTTGCCTGAAGGCACTCAGCTTTCTCACTCTGTGGAGTGGGAAGCCCACATTTCTGTCTCATGCAGGTCTCTTGGTTCTATTTGTTCTAGTGTCATCTTTCTGCCATCTCTGTCATCTCAGAACAGAGATCTCAGGTCCAAGGACGTACTCTACTCCTAGGTCTTTTCTGGATGGTAATGAGATTCACCTTTCTTGCCTCTGAGATGGTTCATTTTAAACAAAGTAGTATGGTAAAAGAAATTAGTCTCCACATTAATGTTACATACACCTTATTCCTATTGTTCTACCCCCATAGGGGTGCCATGTACCTTATTTACATTATTAACAAGCTATCTAATCCCCTTGTTGGGCCACAAACCCCTCATATGTGCATAGTCCTAACTAGTCATTTGGTGGGAGTCACAAAGACCACAGCTACAAGAGCCATACTAAGGAATTCACTGTAACACATCATCTATCCCTTGTCTCAAGCCAAGTCTCTCAGTTTTTATTCCCTCCTGTAACCTATGCTTTATGTTGCTATCAGAAATATCTTTCCACACATTATCAATATAATTATCTACTCCCTTGTGTAAAAGCCTTCAGTGGATCTTCCTTGTCTACAGCTTAAAAATCTAAATTCCTTATGATGATGCCTAAAGTTCACTGTGACCTGGTCTCAGCTTAATCCTTAGTGTTCCATCTCCACCTACTTCCCACGGTACAAACCACAACCTAGCATAGTACACTGCTTGCTGTTCCTCCACTACATTAAGCACCTTTACTCTCTTTGCCTTTGTTCTTGCCATATGTGTAAGGCATTTTTCCCTCTCTGTCGATATGGTAAGTATCTCAATGGCCAAATTTCTGGAAAGCATTGTTTCATCCATATCTTTAGCCCACTCTACTCTGGCTCATCTCACCACTTGCATAAATAGATGAAAATGAAAAAATGAAACAAAACAAAAACCAGTTGCCCTTGAGTTTGTTCTCACAGAGGCCCTATGTATGTCAGAGTAGAACTGTGCTCCATAGGGTTTTAAATGACTGATTTTCAAAAGGAGACAGCCAGTCCTTTCCAACATACTTTTGGATGGACTCCAACTGTCAACTTTTTGGTTAGCAGCTAAGTGCTTTAACTATTTATACTACCCAGGGACTCACTCTACCGTGCTTACATAGACAACTTTATATATTCTAATATCTTGACTATCTCCTGAATATCATCTGTATGTCCTGCAGGGTCTCAAATTCAATTTATATTCCCATTCCTTTTACTTCAAAACTCTTAAATTTCAGGTATTCATCTACCCAGTTACCTGGATTGGTTATGATTAATACTACTCCATCACTTACTAGCTGTGACCTTGGGAAATCTATTTAATGTCTCTGTGCCTCAGTTTTCTCATCTGAAAAATGGTGATTAAAAATGGTACCTACTTCACAGGACTATTGCAATAATTAAATGAGTTATTACATGTGACACATATAGAAGCAGGCCTAGCAGTCATTAATGTTTTATATAGATTTAATTTTGTTTTTACAAAAATGGATAGTGCAATGCAATATTTTTTAAACATATATTTTTTGGACCTCTTTTCAATTTTATCCACATACATGCATAAATCTACCTTTTTTTTTAAATAGAAGTCTAGTGGTGGCAAGGAGCTCTGGTAGCATAGTGTTTAAGGCACTTGACTGCTAACCAGAGGGCTGGCAGTTCAAACCCACTAACCATTCCTTGGAAGGAAGATTGGGCAAACTACTTGCATAGTGATACCACCTCGGAAACCCAAGGAGGGGTGGCTATGAGTTAGATCCTACTCCACGGCAGTGAGGTGTTTTTTTTTTTTTTTTTTTCAGTGTTGCTTGGTATATAGATGTAGCTTTCTTTCTTTTTTTAATTTTTTTTTTTATTGTGATTTGGGTGAAGATTTACAGAGCAAATTCACTTTCCATACAGCAGTTCACATATACTTTGTCTCATGACATTGACCATAGTTTACCACAATGCAACAGCTCCCCTCCCACTTCCTCCCCATCTTTACCTCTTCCCTGTGTCCATCTCTCCATGGGCTTCTGCCCCCTGAGCTGTCTCCTTGTGCATATCTTTTTAAAACATTGTTATGCATTAAATTATGTCTTCCAAAAATATGTGTTTTAAATCTTAACCTCTGTGTCTGTGGTTATAATCCTATTGGGAAATGGGCTGTCTTTATCATGTTAATGAAGCAAGATTAGTGTAGGGTATATCTGCAGTTAATCTCTGAGATACGAAAGAGATTAAACAACCAAGCAAGCAGAGATGGGGGAAGAGAGATTTCAAGCCACATGAAGATGACCTAGGAGCAGAAACTCAAAGAAACAGGGATCTTCCTCCAGAACTGAGAGAGAGAGAGTAAGCCTTCCCCTAGAGCTAGCACCCTGAATATGGAATTCTAGGCTCCCAAACTAAGAGAAAATAAATTTGTTTGTTAAAGCCACACATTCATACTATTTCTGTTAGAGCAGCACGAGCCATGAAAGACAAACTTATACTCTTCCTCTGGCCTCAATGATACTATTCTCTTCCGGTTTCTTCCTACCTCTCTGGCCATTCTTGTCCAAACTTACTATGTGGGATCTTTTTCTCTGTTTGTATATATACATACATACATACATACATGTTTAGCAAAAAATCCGTAAGAGCCAAAATATGACCTTGATTATATCCCTCCCTCCTGAGTTTAGAGACCACCTATAGAGTAGATTAGATACATTGAACACCAATGACTGAAAAGCAGAGGAATTGTGGGATGACATCAAGAACATCATACTTGAAGAAAGCAAAAGGTCATTAAAAAGACAAGAAAGAAAAAAAGACCAAACTTGATGTCAGAAGAGACTCTGAAATATGCCCTTGAATAGAGAGTAGCTAAAAAGAATAGAGGGAGCTCTGGTAGCAAAGTGCCTGAGGCACTTGACTGCTAACCAGGAGGCTGGTGGTTCAAACCCACCAGCCACTCCTCTGAAGGAAGGTTGGGCAATCTACTTCCATAGTGATACTGCCTTGGAAACCCAAGGAGGGGTTGCTATGAGTCAGGTCCGATTTGAGGGCACATAACAACAACAACATCAACTCAAATGGAAGAAATGATAGGATAAAAGATCTGAACAGAAGATTTCAAAGAGCAGCTCGAGAAAACAAAGTCAATTATTACAATGAAATGTGCAAAGACCTGGAGTTAGAAAACCAAAAAGGAAGAATACACTCAGCGTTTCTCAAGCTGAAAGAACTGAAAAGGAAATTTAAGTCTCAAGTTGTAATATTGAAGGTTTGTATAGGTAATACATTGAATGATTCAGGAAACATCAAAAGAAAATGGAAGGAATACAGAGTCACTGTATCAGAAAGAATTGGTCGGTATTCATCCATTTCAGGAGGTGGCATATGATCAAGAACCAATGGTACTGAAGGAAGAAGTCGAAGCTGCACTGAAAGAATTGGCAAAAACAAGTCTCCAGGAATTGATGGAAATACCCATTGAGATGTTTCAACAGATGGATACTGTGCTGGAGGCACTCACTCAGCTATGCCAAGAGATTTGGAAGACAGCCACCTGGCCAGCTGACTTGAAAAGATCCATATTCATACCCATTCCAAAGAACAGTGATCCCATAGAATGTGAAAATTATCAAACAATATCATTAATATCACAAGTAAAATCTTACTGAAGATAATTCAAAAACGGCTGCAGCAGTATATTGACGGAGAAGTTCCAGAAATGCAAGCCAGATTCAGAAAAGGGCAGGGAACAAGGGGTATCATCACTGATGTCAGATGGATTTTGGCTGAAAGCAAAGAATACCAGAAACATGTTTTGTTATGTTTTATTGACTATGCAAAAGCATTTGATTGTGTGGCTCATAACAAATTATGGGTAACATTGAGAAGAATGGGAAATCCAGAACACTTAATTGTGCTCATGAAGAAGCTGTACAGGGGCCAAGAGGCTGTCATTCGAACAGAACTAGGGGATGCTGCATGGTTTAAAATCAGAAAGGGAGTGCATCAGGATTGTGTTCTTTCATCATACTTATTCAATTTGTATGCTGAGCAAATAATCTGAGAAGCTGGACTATGTGAAGAAGGATGTGGCATCAGGATTGGATAAAGACTCATTAACAACCTGTGATATGCAGACGACACAACCTTGCTTGCTGAAAGTGAAGATGACCTGAAGCACTTACTGATGAAGATTAAAGACTTCAGTCTGCAGTATGGATTACATGTCAACATAAAGAAAACAAAAATCCTCACAAATGGACTAACAAGCAGCATCATGATAAATGGAGAAAAGATTGAAGTTGTCAAAGATTTTATATTACATGGTTTCAAAATCAACACTCGTGGATACAGCAGTCAAGAAATCAGACGATGTATTGCACTGGGCAAATCTGCTTCAAAAAGACCTCTTTAAAGTGCTGAGCAAAAAGCTAGAGAGCTTTTCTAGAAGGTCCATATATATTGGAATCAGGTTATATCCCAAAGATGTCTCTGAAGACTAAAGTGCCCCTGACCCAAGCTACGGTATTTTCAATAACCTCATATGCATGTGAAAGCTGGACAATGAATAAGGGAGACTGAAGAAGAGTTGATACTTTTGAGTTGTGGTGTTGGCAAAGAATTCTGAAAGTACTGTGGCCAACTGCCTGGAAGAGATCCATATTTGTACCCATTCCAAAGAAAAGTGATCCTACAGATTGTGGAAATTATAGAACAATATCATTAATATGGCGTGCAAGTAAGATCTTACTGAAGATAATTCAAAAACGTTTGCAGCAGTATATTGACAGAGAACTTCCAGAGGTGCAAGCTGGATTCAGAAGAGGACGTGGAACAAGGGATATCATAGCTGCTGTCAGATGG
>NW_006921983.1:2297639-2306026 GCF_000298275.1 Orycteropus afer afer | reverse complement strand
TGGAGGGTCGATGAAAGAGGGAGAGGCCTTCAATGAAATGGATTGATACGGTGGCTGTGATGATGGGCTCAAGTATAGCAGGGATCGTGGAGCTGGCGCGGGATCAGGCATTGTTTCGTTCTGCTGTGTATGGGGTCGCTGTTAGTTGGAAAAGACTCGACGGCACCTAACAACAACAACAACGTTATGGCCAACCACTTGGAAAGTGTTCAAAATTGGATATACTGGATAGAGTGGGAGGAAAATGTGGAACAAAATTTAAAACAAAACAAAAACATAAAAAAGACGAGGATTACTGGTAAGATAGAGATTCATGAAACCTCTGAGACTATGGCCCCTACCCACCCTTCATCCCTGGTATTGGACTCACTCCCTGTGGCTTATTTTCAGCCAAACAACAGACAGCCCTACAAGGTGAACAGCTACACCAGAGAGATGCACTCCTTAGAACAATCAACCATGGGAGATTGGAAGGGCAGCATTTGGACAGGGAGAAAACTAGGGAGACAGGCATGCAAAGGCAGGAAGGACAGAGGGAAAGGGTGACCACAGGGAGGAAGTATTAGGAGAGCTGTTATTTTGTAGGGATTGTAATCAGTGTCACAAAACAAAATGTGTATGAATTGTTGATGTTAAACAAACTTGCTTTGTAACATTTCACTCAAATCACAATAAAAAGTTTTAAAAAATAGATCTTAAGTGTTCACAGTTTGAATTTTAACACACATATACATCATGCAACCACTACTGAAAACAAAACATAGAACATTTTCATCATCCCAGAAAGTTCCCTTGTGACCTTTTTTAGTTAGTCCTCATGTCCTCCTGCCCCCTAAATCAGGCAACCACTTTCTAAATTCTGTCACCAAAGGTTAAGTTTGCCTGTGCACATAAGCACATATTCGTATTCATGCACATAGAATGCACATAGAATAGTCCTGCATATTCTCTCTTGGGTCTGACTTCTTTCACTCAACTGAGTGCATTTTAGATTGATCCACATTGGTATATATATTGATAGTTTTTTTTCTTAATTGCTATATAGTCCTCCACTGTATAATATAGCATAATTTTAAAAAAGTATGCTTTTTTTCTTTACATTTAATTGTCTCATATAGTAGGATATTACTGTGAAAAGTATGGGCATCAAGATTTCATACCTTGCTATAAATATATTCCACTCAAATGTATTTAATTAATTAATCCAACCATTCCTTTATCAAACATAGTCATTGAGCATCTACTATAAGCACTCTTCTAGACTCTGGAGATAAAGCAGAGCACAGTACCCCAAATCTCTGCTCTTATTGAATTTACCTTCTAGTGGGAAAGACAGATATAAATCAGTAAAATACATGGCATGTATTGGGTACTAAATAAGCATTAAGCAGAAAAAGAAGACTTGGAAGGGAAATTGGAAATAATGGAGCAACTTTTCAAGTTTTAAAGAGTGATGAAGGATGATATCATGTGAGAAAATACCTGTAGAAGAGGATGGAATAAGTTAAATAAGTATTTCATGGAAAAGCATTTAGGTAGAAGGGAAACTAAGTGCAAAGGTCCTGAAGTGGAAGGAAATTTTGTGGGTTCAAGAGCAATGTGGTCTGTGAGACTGGAGCAGAAGTAAGCTGTGGGGAGAATGGTAGGAAATGAGGTCAAAGGGGAGAAGTCTTGTAGGTAGTGCTATAGTTAGGGACTCAGGGGTCCATGATTAGCATCTCAACTTAATCTTTACGTTTAGGGAGAGATCATGCTTTAGTGAACACTTCCCTTAAATCAAATGCAGCAAAAATGTGTGTTAGTCAGAGTCATGATTTATTAATTAGTAAGATGAGTTAGGTCTACATCATCTCCTCGGGGACACTAACAACGTACAGTCAGTTCCTGGGTCCCGAATATCAGACTTACGTACAACCCAGTTATGAACTGACCCCTGTAGAGTCTATTAAATATTAAATAATTAATTCTAATTTAAATTAAGTAATTAAAATAGTAAATATTAAAAATTGAATACATATAATTGTTCATAATAACAAATGGGTATAACTTTGCGATGTACATCAAAATATTATTATTTCTGTATTATTATGTTGAAGATGTTTCAGTATATCTAGAAGTGTTTATTTAATCTTTTTTATACATAGTATGTCTGTATACAAAGACAGACATTTGACCAAATGTAGCTAGATACGAACTGTACCTAACTGTTCTGACTTAGGTACAAATTCAGCCTAAAGACAGATTTAGGAATGGAACTGTTTCGTAATCTGGGTATTGCCTGTATTTGAGAAACAGAGACAGCTCACGTTTGCTTAGATAATCAAGAAATTAGAATGAAAGAAAATTTGTGATCATTAGAAAGACAAAGTACATTTTATTCTTGTCCTACTGGCACCTAGAGAACCCTTTCATGGTCCCAGAACAGGATATCTATCCAGTACCTGTCACTGGTTCTCAAGATTTGTTTAAAAGTGAGGTGGAAGTCTTATGTTTTGACTACCAGTACCTCTCCTTTCTGTACTCTCTGCTATTGGCTGGAAATGACAATAGCAGGCAGGAGGGATGGAGAAAGATTTTGGGAAGCCTGAAGCTTATACAAATTTGGGAACCCTTTAAAATAAAAGAGCATAAAAGTATGAAGACAAATTGCTAGCACCCTCACAACACTTGGAAGGAGCCCATGAAAGTGAAAGACTTCGAAGTGGAAGTTTCTTTAGCTTCAGGATAAATTTATCTCTGTACCTAGTTGCAGGGAGAGAGTTGGGTCTCTGTAGATGCTGGAAGAATTTGAGACCTATTTGCATAAAATCAACTTACAAGCAAAGTTATGAAACCACCTGCCCTCTTTTTCATTTTCCTCTTCATGCTACCATTTTAGGATTTTTACTTCTAAGGGCATTTTTTTTTTTTAAATATTATTTTTAGCTGATTTAACTTGTCAAGGGCAGCAAGAGATGTAGAATGAACAAATAGTTTTATCTCAGACCGCTATACTGTCTTATTCCTTGGTTTGGCCCTCTTCCATCTCTCAAATTCACAGTTATTATTCACCTAACAAATGCTAGAAACCATTGACTAACATCTTACTCTCTGGTACTCTTGTCTAAGTTAAATTCTGGGAACTGCTATTGTTGAAATGGCTTTTCATGCAAAATTCTGTTTCTGATTTCTCAGTACTTCCCACCTCAGCTCGTATCAACTCCATTCGGAAAGTTTTTTCCTCCCCAGCCTTTCCTTACTTCAACATTTACTTGAGTCCATACAGTAAGATTCATAATTTTCCTGCTGCCAATTTTTCATAATTATAAACCATTGGCATTTTCTCTCTGGGACATTTGTCTTTATCTTCCATCTGCCCCAGGGCAAGAGACACCAGGAAATTGCATTGTTCTTTTCACTCACCACTACCTACAACTCTGTCAGATCTTCTTTCCTCTTGCTGGATGACATTTCAGGCAGATCCATAGCAATTTAAGTTACTAAAAAAATCTCTTATTTTCAGGTATTAAAAAGAAGTCCTACCTACCCACTGCCAACGAATTGATTCTGATTCATAGTAACACCATAGGACGGAGTTGTTTGTTGTTGTTATGTGCCAACCAGTCGGCCCTGACTCATAGCGACCCTTCCTTGGGTTTCCAAGGCAGTATCACTACAGAAGTAGGATTGCCCAACCTTCCTTCTGAGGAGTGGCTGGTGGGTTTGAACTGCCAGCCTTCTGGTTAGCAGTCAAGTGCCTTAGTACCATAATACCAGAGGACGGAGTAGAACTGCCTTATAGGTTACCAAAGGTTGTAATTTTTATAGAAGCAGATTGCCTCATCTTTCTCCTACAAAGTGTCTGGTGAGGTTGAACTGCCAAACTTTTGGTTAGCAGCTGAATAACTTAACCACTGAGCCACCAGAGCCCCTCAAGAAAAGAAAAAAAAAAGTCCAGCCCAATCTAAATCATAATTATCATTGCATGTCTAAGTCCAGTCTTTTTCTTTCTCCAACTCAGACAATTCTAACTCAGAAACCATCAATGGTGTAATATGATCTTTTATTTTTTATTTTTTTCAAGTTATGCTTCTATAGTGTTCCAGCAATGTATACCCTCCTTTTACTCTGCTTTCTTGTTCTCCACCATTTATATGCAAGGTCTGATTTCAGTTGACCTCTTCCTAAGCTCACAGTGTTGCTCTGACTCTTCATTCTTTCTTCATATTATGTTTTAAAAATTTAAACTGTGGAAAGCATCATGATGCAGCTTAAAGATTTATAAGATGAACATACAGCTTAATATTTATAAGGTTTAAGATTTATTCATACAGTTTAAAGATTTATTTATAAAGATTTATAAGATGAACAACTGAATGTGTGTGCACCTATGTGCACACATAAAGACACACAAAATATTCTGGATGTTAGTACTGTGTCTATTGTTTTTATGTTCTCAGTGAAGAAAGTAAAGATTATCTCTTTTAGCTAAGGTAAATGGAAATGGCATACACTATATAGTAAGTGAAGAGATAAGGATAGAAACCTTTTAAAGCATCCTCTAATTTTAGGTTTGAGTGTTAGTTTTAAAATATGGCTGCTGCACATTTTTTGACCCTCCTTGGATTGAGAGATGGGGTTTATGTCCTCTCCCCTTGAGTCTGAGTGATGTTATGATTAGACAATAGAAGATGAGAGTAGTTCATCACAAAAGGCCATGCAGTTTTTGCCTTTTTTTTTTTTTTTAAAAAAAAAAAAAAGCATTTTGTTTTAGAGGCCTGAGCTGTCATATAGGGAATCCAATTATCCACTATGTTTTCATGCTGTGAGAAGAGGCAATATATAACACCTTGCTTGACAGTCCTGGCTTACTCAAACTGTTAAGCCCAGGTTCTAGCTATGTGAAGAAGTTTCCAGATGATTCCAGACTGCAGTTGTTCAAGTAAACCCCAGGCATTTGAGTGCTCCCAGCCAACATTCAGACATTGTGAAGCATAGACAAGCCCTTCTTTCTGGGCCCTCCTCAAATTCCTGACTCACGGAATCTGTGAGCATATTAAATGGTTGCTATTTTGTGCCACTGATTTTGACATGGTTTTTTACACAGTATAGATAACCAGAGCATTTTTTTTCCCCAAAAGGGCATTCCACTGTTGAATATTACTATTACTAAGTTCTATGAGAATTTCTCATACTCATTACTTCAACTCCATTCCCTCTCATACTGTCTCATATTAATACTAAATAAGGGGTAATACTTTATTCATTCTAATCTGGATTATAATGCCTCCCAACTGATCTTCTTTGATTCATCCTTCATATAATATGGATATAGGAGCTCTGGTGGTATAGTGCCTAAGGCATTTGCCTGTTAACCAGAAGGCTCGCGGTTCAAACCCACTAGCCACTCCTCAGAAGGAAGGTTGGGCAATCTACTTCCGTAGTGATACTGCCTTGGAAACCCAAGGAGGGGTCACTGTGAGTTGGATCCGACTTCCAAGGAGGGGTCACTATGAGTTGGATCCGACTCGATGGCAGTGAGTTTGGTTTTTTGGTTTTGGCATAATATCCTATATGCTCTTTCTAAAATAAAGCCTAGTCATATACTTTCTTCCCTTCTACTCATCTACATTTAAAATCTTTGAATGGCTAGTTGCTAGAAAAGGACATCATGTTTGGTAAAGTAGAGGGTCAACAGAAATGAAGGAAAATTTTAATATGGTGTATTGACATAGTTGTCACAACAATGGACTCAAACATGAGGATGGCATAGGAACAGGCAGTATTTTCTTCTGGTATGTATGAGATCACCATGAATCAGAGCAAACTGCATTACAAATAACAATAACAAGTGTTCTAATAGTGAATGGTACTTTAGAAAGAAAGTTAAAGAAAGAATAAAATAGTGATGGACTTCATTGACATTAACTATACCAACCAAAAATAAACCATACTCACAGCTATTGAGTCGATTCTGACTCACAGCAACGCTAATAGACAGAGTAAAATTGCTCCCATAGAGTTTTAACGATATAAATCTTTACAGAAGCAGACTACCTCATCTTTCTTCCACAGAGTGGCTGGTGGGTTGAAACCACCAACCTTTTGGTCTGCAGCTGAATGCCTTAACCACAGCACCACCAGAGCTCCTTACATTAACACTAGATATCTGATAGTAAAAGTTATGTTGAATTTAGGAAAGTACAGACCAAAAAAGGAAAAAAATATTTAAGACTAGGCATAATTAGAATCACACAGATCTTGGCAGTTGGTGGTGCTTAATAAATATTTCTTGATGAAATGATTTTATCCTGGATTGCTTGAAATAGTGCCATGACTCTCATTCTGGATTTGATGGACTGAATTTCTTGGGTCAGAACTTACTCACTTCTAGAAATGGGAAGAACAAAGTCAGAAGCTAGCTAACATCAGTAGGAAGAAGACAGAATCTTGCCAAACTGTATCTATCTGTCTGGGAGGGAGCAGGCCAAGAGGCAGAGTTGCTGGATTTTTATTTTAAAAAAATCATTGGACAGGGACACTTGTTACCAGCTCCTGCCCTAAGGGGAGGAAGAGATGAAGAAAGAGTTTGATTATTTATCTCTTCTACTTGTATTCCTCACATTACCCTGTTGTCTCAATAGTTTTCCACCCTCCGCATCTTTACTCCCTCCAGCCCATCTTTTCACCTTTCTTCTCTCCTTACTTTCAGAAACCCTTAACTTAACTTTAACTCTGTTTTTTCAGTATTGGTTGACTTAAAATTTGAATCTAATTCCTATATGGAATTGGAAGGAAGGCTGGGCAATCTACTTCCGTAGTGATACCATCTCAGAGACCAAAGGAGGGGTCGCTATGAGTCAGGTCCTACTCAACAGCACATAACAACAATAACAACACCTTATGGAAAGTAATTTCTTTAAAGTGATAGTTGTTTTTAGGTGCCATTGAGTCAGCCCTATATACAACAGAATGAGACACTGACCAGTCCTGTATCATCCTCACAATCCTTGTTATGCTTGAGCACATTGTTGCAGCCACTCTGTCAATCCATCTTGTTGAGGGTCTTCCCTTTTTTCACTGACCCTCCACTTTACCAAGCATGATATCTTTCTCCAGGGACTGGTCCCTTCTGACAACATGACCAAGGTATGTGAGATGAAGTCTTGCCATTCTTGCTTCCAGGAAACATTCACCAAGGCCATATTTTCCACCTACCGATGATTATTCTTTGTTTTGAAATTTCTCGTTCCAATCACCAATAATAATCAATACATTTTGATTGAATGTTTGGTCAATTTTAGTCTGCAGAAGTTGGTAAAAATCTTCAGTTTCTTCATCTTTGGCTTTTGTGTGTAAATTTGAATTACAGTAATATTAGCTACTCTTCCGTGTAGGTATATTGATATTATCCTATTACTGACAGCATTGTACTTCAGGATATCTTGAAGCATTCTTTCTGAGGATGAATGTAATGCCATTGCTTTTCAATCTGTCATTTCTGGCATAGTAGGTCATATGATTGCCTGATTCAAAATAGCCAAAACCAGTCCATTTCATTTCACTAATGCCTAGGATATTGATCTTTATGTATTTCGTTTCATTTTTGACAACTTCTGATATTCCTAGCTTCATACTTCATACATTCCATGTTCTGATCATTAATGGATATTTGCAGCTGTTTCTTCCCATTTTGAGTTGGGCCACATCAGCAAATGGAGGTCCCAAAAGCTTTACTCCATCCATATCATTAAGGTTGACTCTACTTTGAGGAGGCAGCTCTTCCCCAGTCATATTTTGAGTAACTTCTGATGTCAGGGGCTCATCTTCTCACACTGTATCAGACAGTGTTTCAGGGCTATTCATCAAGTTCTCCAGTAATATACCAGACAGTGTTTCACTACTATTCATAAAATTTTTACTGGTCAAGTTTTTCAGAAGTGGATGGCCCCATCTTTTTTTTCCAGTCTTAGTATGGAAGCTCTGCGGAAATCTGTCTATCCTGCAAGTGTTTGAAATACCAGTGGCATAGTCTCCAGCCTCATAGCAACAAGCAAGCCACTACAGTATGACAGACTGACAGAAGAGTGGTGGATGTTTGGTTTAGGTGCATATTAGTCTTCAAAGTCATATCTTTGCCCCATAACACTTTAAAGAGGTCTTTTGCGGTAGATTTGCCTAAGTGCAGTGAATTGCTTGATGTGGCCCTTCTAGCCATTGTCCTCCATTCTGTGGTGTTTCGTAAATCCCATTATCCATGCCTGTTTGGGGTGGTGTGGTATTTAAGGTCAGGTATCAACTTGGCTGGGCAGCTGGTAGTAGTCATTCCCTACAATGACTGGCAATCGACTCTGTGATGGGATTTAGGTTAATTCTGTTGGGACAACACAAGTGGAATGTATCTTGAG
>NW_006921983.1:2288136-2297424 GCF_000298275.1 Orycteropus afer afer | reverse complement strand
CGAACCCTTGGGTGTCTGTGAGTTCTGTGAGGCGTTACAGCGAAATTCAGAACCCTAAGACTGGGGAAATTACTGGGAGGAGGAGGAGGGGTTAATGTCTGATATGGTGGAGTGGCATGGTAGTTTGGACATTTGGGACATCTTTGACCTCCGCCTCATGGGGACCAGCCTCGTGCTGATCTTTCTAAGAGAAATTGTTCAAGCACTAAGGCAGTATGATGTCTGATTTCTTTCTTTCTTTTTTTTTTTTTAAGTTGTACAATATTCATAGTAGCAACACCTGCCACCAATATGTCTAACATATCCATAACACGGATTACAATGGCAGAACACATGCTAGAACCCACTGCTGTCAGCTGATCCAACCCACAGCAACCCTGTAGGACCAAGTAGAATTGCTTATGGGGACAGAAGTCATCAAATTTCCAGAATTTGAATATCCCACGATGTGTCCCTCAAACAGTGGATGTCTGATTTCTTGACTGCTGTTTCCGTGTGTGTTGATTGTGGATCCAAGTAAAATGAAATTCCTGACAACTTCAATCTTTTCTCCATTTATCATGATGTTGCTTATTGGCCCAGTTGTGAGTATTTTTGTTTTCTCTATGTTGAGGTGTAATCCCTACTGAAGACCATCGTCTTTGATCTTTATCACTAAGTGCTTCAAGTCTTCACTTTTAGTAAGCAAGGTTGTGTCATCTGCATATGGCAGTTGTTAATAAGTCTTCCTCCAATCCTGATGTTGCATTCTTCTTCATATAGTCCAGCTTCTCAGATTATTTGCAGCGTATAGATGGAATAAATAAGGTGAAAGTATATAATCCTGATGCACATCCTTCCTGATTTTATACCATACAGTATTCCTTTGTTTTGTTCCAACAACAGCCTTTTCGTCTGTTTACAAGTTCTTCATGAGGACAATTAAGTATTCTGGAATTCCCGTTCTTCACAATGTTACCTATAATTTGTTACGATTAACACAGTCAAATGCCAAGAGTAATAGAAGAGGTGCTAAATAAAAGCTCTCAAATGTATGGCAAATGTATAAAAGTTTTGGACTCTAAAGTAAATGAAAAATAATATTTATGTTTTTTTTTTTTTTTGCTCATCCAAATGTGCGTGAATACCAGGAATTGATCATAGGGTATTTTCTGTGAAACTCTTTTATTGTTGCTCTATGGAAGAACAAATCCATGATTAAAAAACAAAAAGTGAGGGCAGCTTATTCTAAAAGATAGGGACAATATTCCCTGAGCTTTTCTTTGTCAGTAATTTTAATAAAGAGAGGCTTGTGACAATCCAACTACTGTTCTCTCTCACTCATTGCCATCAAGTCAATTCTGCCCCATAGCAAATTCCATTGGGTTTTCAAGACAGTAAATCTTTATATAAGCAGACTGCCTTACCTGTCTTTCACAAAGTGGCTTGTCAGTTTGAACCACCAACCTTCTGGTTAGCAGCCAGAAGCATGAACCACTACACCACCAAAGCTCCATGGTTCTCCCTAGACATGGGAATTGTAAAGTCTTCTTTGCACTGTGAAATTCTGAAAAAAGTAGCAGTAATTCTTTTATTGATGCCCCCATCTCTTAATTCCCTTAAGCCATTTACTCTATTACCTTTGTGACTTAAGACTTTTTTTTTTCTTTTTAAGTCTGAGAGATTGCAGAATTTGGGACGCTTTTGTTTATTTGATTCTGTTTTTCTTCATATTCCTTTAGTTGTTTTTTCTACATTCTGGTTTTTTTTTTTTTTTTTTTTTGATTGTTCTGAATTGCCGTGAATTTAACCCTAAAGAACAGATTTATGATCCTATTTATTAAAAACAAAAACAATTCTCTTCTGTGTTTTAATACTCTATGTATTTTAGAATTATTTCTTTTTACAAGACATAAGTAACTATGTGAAACTTTTGACAATAACAAGGCTAATCATTATAACCACATTGAGTAGTGATTTTATAATCGGATAGATTACTTAGTAATAATTACATTGGATTTGCCATGTAATTAGATGCCATTTGCCATGTAACTTTTATATATCATCAAAATGATGTGATTTATATACCAAAGATAATTATCCCACAATTATGAGACTGTGATCTTGAACTGTACCTTAATAATTAATTATAGTTTCTGATGTAATTCCATTGTTGAGCCAGATCTTGCTAGGTGAGTGGGCTACTAACCACATGCAAATAAGTACTGAAATCCATAGACATGATAAAAATTTATGAATTATCTCATTAATGTTTTATTAATGAGTAGGGCCTATTACAGTAACTCTTTATCCTGAGAATATTGAACTTTGACTAGTCATCACACCATTGTGTGCTCTGAGCTTTGTTTGCTCTGAGCTTTGCCCACATCTGCACCATTTCCCAAAAAAGGAGCCCTGGTGGCACAGTAGTGAACCACTAGGCTGCTACCTGAGTGGTTGGAGGTTTGAACCCATTAGTTGCTCCTAGGAAAAAAGATGTGGCGATCTGCTTCTGTAAATATTAAGCTTTGGAAACTTTATGAGGCAGTTCTACTCTGTCCTACAGGGTCACTATGAGTCAGTATTGATTTCGTGGCAGTTCCACTCCTCAAAAATGTGAGCCTATTGAGTATCAGCACTGTTTTTCAGGAATTTACTTTAGGTATGGACCTGACTGGTCTAAATATAATTCTGTAAGCCTTTCCATTCATTGGTGTAAGAATGGGAATGTGATCCAGTTTTGGCCAGTGATAGTTGAAATATGTTTTCCGGATGCTTTAGGGAAACTTTTCCTCACTTTAAGAAGATATCATGAGAAAAATTTCTCCTTTCATGTTGCAAAGAGGAAAATACGTAGCCAAGATCATTACTAGGAATCATCTTACAGCCACAAGAAATCCAGCCTTACAATGAAGTCAATACTATGGATGACAGGCTAGAGGTAGGGAAATAATTTGAGTTTGTGGTGTTAACATCAAACTACTGAAGCCTACATGACTCTGGACTTCCTCTCATGTGATTTAATGCATTTTATTATCGTTTAAGCCAATACAGGTTGTTACTTGAAGGCAAAAGTATCCTAACCAATACAAGTAGCATTCAATCTGAGTGCAACCTTTGTCATCTGGCAACTTTTGATGGACAAAAACATACCCTTGTTCCGAAGTTTCCATATTTGCTCTACTTGCCACTGTGCAATTTCTGACCAATACCACGTTAGAATGAACTATGAATGGACAGAGATTTAATACCATTGAACTATTAAATGAAAGACAAATGACATTCCGAAGCTTCTTTCAAAAGAAGCTTTTCAATATTGGCCCAAAGTGGAACAAATGTGTATGAGTAGGTGTGTAGGTGGGAGTAATCATGTTCGTGTTCATTGTTAAATAAGGCTTATTTATCTCAGTATTTACCAAACTTTTAAAATTTCTTTCTTTCTTTCTTTTTTTTTTTTTTATCCACAACATAATTGGAGCAGTGATAGAGCTTTTATTTAGAACGTTAAAAATGTCAGATTTTTCCCCAGGATATTCCTTATTTATCTTTAAGGATTTATTACATTTAAAAAGTATAATGTACCATTTTGTTGTGATGACAAATTTTATTTTTATTAAGAAAATTTGGCTTTTTCTACATTTTTATTTTATGTTCGTTTTAAATCTTAGTTCGATTAGTAATTTTTAAAATTTATCTTATATATGTTTTCTGGCATTTATAATTGTTGACACTGAAGAAAACTTTTACTTCTCACCAGAATCTACTTTCTGTAAGTACTTATAGTTATTTTATTTTTCTAAATACTTTGAACACTTATTGTGGCCCATCTGTTTGATTATGTATTTTCTTGTAATCATAATATTGCTTCAAAGATTCATTTACCAAACATGTAATTTGATGCTATAATTAATAACATGCCATAGTGTGAAGTTCAGTGATGTAACCTAATGTTCAAGACCTACAATTTATGAACTATTAATTACCCATTAACTCATCCACTTACATGACCTGTAGATCCATCAAAGTGATTGAGCATAGAGACCTAAATGATCCTAAAAGGATTTTATATAACTTTGAAAAAATTCCAGGAAAGTTCATCTTTGGATGAAAAAGAGAGCAGAAAAAAATTTAATTAATTTTCTAACATTTTAATGCTTTCTACTCCAAAACAAATAGATAATCATTTGAATAGCATTACATTTTTTAAGTTATTCTCCTAACAACACTGGTTAAATTACATGACTAAGACCTTTTATTATCCTTAAAAAAAGGGGAGGGGGTGGTGATCAAAAATGATTTTTGCAGATCCTTGGAATGCATGATATCAAGCATAAATTTTAATTGGGCTTCATTTACTAAGTGCTGCATTACCTCATCCTTTAGTTTTAACTATGGATTTTCTATAAATCTTCATACGGCTAAACATGATAAACTGCTCAACATATCACAGAACAAGGCAGTGCTTATTATTAGCACTTGAGAAGTTATTGATTGCTTATCTTGATTAATCTTTTATGGGTCTCTGTAGTATTAATTCCAGAGAAAAGACTGTAGGTTCCTACTGCAATAGAGCTCATTCATAGTTACTACTTCAATTACACTATTTTTGATGCCTATAGCTGTTAGACTAATTATGACTTTCCTAGCAGACATTTTTGTCTCTATTTATCAACAATTAACTCTTTTAAATTAAATTTATTTTCAAGAAGTAGAAATTAAATGAAACATATAGCCAAAAGTGTATTTTATATTTAAGGGTAAAAGACAATTTTTATTTATGCTTTAAAGTGAATAAAATTTATTTTTCCCGATGATGTAAGTGTATATATATGTATACATGCACACATATTTGCCTACTGGGTTGTTTTTAATGTGAGAAATTGGCAGTATTTTTCTGACAATTTGTGATATTTGACACAGACTTTCACTAGTGATTCTGCTTGAATGCTTTCTAAACGAGAAATATATAATATTATAGAATCATATTATGTGTGTGAGGAGCTCTGGTAGCATAGTGCCTAAGGCACTTGACTGCTCACCAGAAGGCTGGCGATTCAAATCCACCAGCCACTCCTCGGAAGGAAGGTTGGGCAATCCTACTTCCGTAGTGATACTGCCTCGGAAACCCAAGGAGGGGTTGCTAAGAGTCGGGGCTGACTCGAAGGCAAACAACAACAACACATTATGTGTGTGGAAATATTGATATGTTTACAACCTTGGATGGCACAGTAGTGGCTCTAGAATTTCTAGTACAGAAAGGGTGTGGGGCAGCCATTTGATTTGGGGAAGAGGAACTCTGGGAAATGATCTTGAAACTATATTTGCAAAGTACTTGATTTAAGACTGAGAAAAGTTCAATTATCTATTTCAAAAATGTGAATGGGTCTTGGTGGAGATATAGTATGAATGTGTGTGTGTGTGTGGGGGGGGTTGGTCAGCTAGTACTTCCACATATCTGCTTCACCACTGCCTTAGGAATGAAGGTTGACTTCCCTGGAGACCAGGCAGCGTTCTAGATGTTAACCATTATCCTGTAGTTTCATTCCTCACAGCAAAGTGTTCTTTAAGTTTCCTAATGATGTATAAATCTCTCCTGGGTGGAGGCCACTTTGTAAATTCCTGTCAGTTAATTCACACCGAGCCTACATATCACAGCATTCAATAAATGTTTATTTAATACAGTTGAACAAACATCAGAGTTAGCTAGTTAATTAGTTAACACTTTTGGCAGAAATAATTTAAGGTGGAGGTTAATAGAGAATAGAAAAGGACCAAAGGAACACTTAACATGGAAAAAGGCAGGGAACTATTGACAGAATTTGAAAATTTGCCAGTATACTCAAGGCTGTCTCTAATTGCAGTATTGGATGTAAGATGTTAAAAGAGATACAATTTAATGAGAAACAAGCTCTTATGTAATAGACATTCACTATGAATGTCAAAATTCTGTTTGTGACTAGTGTTTCCAACATCCATTAAATCAAATAGGCTTAAGAGGGGTCATTTCTAAAAATAAATTTTTAGGTAATCATTTGTAACTAGCATTGGTCTGAAACATTTTCTATCTCTATGTTGTCTTTTCATCCATCAGAGTAAGACGAAAAATATATGTTACTATATTCTGAGGAACAAGTGAGCAGGTTCAACACATCTGTCTCAAATCAGAAAGGCAAGGCATTGTGTATATTCACAATGCAGTTTTTAAAAAGATGTGCTTAAGTCTTCAATTCTGTTTAGCTTGTTGGTTTACATCAAGTCACACACTTGGGGATTGGATACTATGTTTAAATGAATGTTCTGATCAATGGAGAGTTAACCAGTAAAGATCATTCATTTTAACTTTAATCTGAAGACAGAAAGTTCTAGATTTGAAAACCAGTCCCATGGTTTATTAACTTTTTGAATTTAGGAAAATCACTTAATCTCTTTCATTCATAGTTCTAATCTCTCTCTCAAAGTGTTCATGTAAGGATTGAAATAGGTAAAACGTGCCCTAACACAAGATATATTAAAAAAAAAAAAGTGATAGCTATTATTATTTAATGACCTGACATTTTAGTGAAAGATTTAGTATGATGTAATAAAAATAATTGGAATCCTTCAATAATGACTGATGTTGAATTAGCTAATATCTATGTGCTAGCAATAGGGACAATAAAGATGAAAAAGTTCCCATACTCTGAGAGCCCACAAGGTATAGGTAACTCTTTTCTTGAGTTGTGATTTTTAGTCTAATTCTCATAATACAGGATTAAAGATGTAGAATATGAAGCAATGGTTGACTCCCGGAGTCTAAGTAGAAGATTATGATTTTAACATTTCTTTTTTCAGTTAAATGTCATACCTCTTACTATTAAATGTGACACAAATAAAGAATATTTATGTTAACTGAGGATTCTGGTAATATGAGTTTCATTCATTAAGATTTTGGCTTTTGAAAATTAGTATTGTAATGAAACATGACAACAGTGATTCCCAAGAGCAACTAGCTTTTCAATAAATGGATATATGAATAGAGAATTATTGTACCTACTTAGTGCAAAATTTGATGCCAAGTACTCTTGGGAATATAAAGATGTTAAATACATGGCATGGTCTTTGTGTTTTAGGAGCTTAAAACATGATTGAAGGGAAGACATGAATACATAAAAGGTTAAATTACATTCATGAATTCAATAACAATATAAGAGTTCTCAAATAAACAGTATAGATGGGGTGTTGATGATTATAAAGGAAGAGGTTACATTTGGCTAGGGTGACTGAGAAGACTTTGTGGACATTGGGAAATTTGCTGAGGTTTAAATATGTGTAAGAGTTAGTGAGCCAGGCACAGCAGGCAGGTGGTGGAGTGCCTGGGGGTGGTGCTGGTAAGAGCAGCTGGAGGAGTCCAGGAAGTGAGTGAAGTAGGTTGGAACAACTAAGAGAGACAAACTTGTATGTCAGTTTGTCTTATGCTGGTGGCTTGTATGTTGCTATGAGGCTGGAGGCTGTGCCATTGGTGTTTCAAATGTCAGCAGGGTTACCCATGGTGGACAGGCTTCAGTGGAGCGTCCAGACTAAGACAGATTCAGAAGAAAGAAGAGGCCACCTGCTTCTCAAACTATTGGCCAGTGCAAACCTTATGAATGGCAGTGAAACAGTCTGATATATTATTGGAAAACTTCATGAACAGTCCTGAAATACTGTCCAATATAGTTCTGGAAGATGAGCCCCTCAGGTCAGAAGGCACTCAAGATACGACTGGGGAAGAGCTGCTTCCTCAGAGTAGAGCCAACCTTAATGATATGGAAAGAGTAAAGCCTTCAGGATCTTTATTTGCTGGTGTGGCACATCTCAAGATGAGAAGAAACAGCTGCAAACATTTGTTAATAATCAGAACATGGAATGCATGAAGTATGAATCTAGGAACATGAAAAGTTGTCAAAAATGAAATGGAATACATAAAGGTCAATATCCTAGGCATTAATGAGCTGATGGACTGGTTTTGGCCATTTTGAAACAGATAATCATATGATCTACTATGCTGGGAATGACAGATTGAAGACGAATGGCATGACATTCATCATTAAAAAGAATGTTTCAAGATCTGTCCTGAAGTACAGCTGTCAGTGATAGGATAATATCCATATACCTACAAGGAAGACCAGTTAATACTAGTATTATTCAAATGTATGCACCGATCACCAAAGCCAAAGATGAGGAAATTGAAGATTTTTACCAGCTTCTGTAGTCTGAAATTGACTTAACATGCAATTAAGATGTGTTAATTATCACTGGTGATTGGAATGCAAAAGTTGGAAACATAAAAGAATCACTAGTACTTGGAAAATATGGCCTTGGTGATAGAAATAACACTGGAGATCACATAATAGAATTTTGTAAGACCAACAATGTATTCATTGCAAATACCTTTTCTCAACAATACAAACAGTGGCTACACATGTGGACTTCACCAGATGGAGTGCACAGGAATCAGATCGACTATATCTGTGACCAGAAGGCTGGCGGTTCAAACCCACCAGCCACTCCTTGGAAGGAAGATGGGGCAATCTACTTCTGTATTGATACTGCCTGGGAAACCCAAGGAGGGGTTGCTATGAGTCAGGTCCGACTTGAGGGCACATAACAACATATCTGTGGCAAGAGGCAATGGAGAAGCTCAGAATCTTCAGCCAAAACAAGGCCAGGAGCTGATTGTGGAACAGACCATCAACTGCTCATATGCAAGTTCAAGTTGAAATGGAAGACAATTAAAAGAAGTCCAGAGAGCCAAAATATGACCATGATTGTATCCCTCTTGAATTTAGAGACCATTTAAAGAATAGATTTGATGCATTGAACACCAATGACTGAAAACCAGAAGAATTGTGGGATGACGTCGAGAACATCATCCATGAGGAAAGCAAAAGGTCATTAAAAAGAGAGGAAAGGAAGAAAAGACCAAAATGTATGCCAAAAGAGACTCTGAAACTTGCCCTTGAACAGAGAGTAGCTAGAGCAAATGGAAAAAATGACAAGATAAAGGAGCTGAACAGATTTCAAAGAGAAGCCCAAGCAGACAAAGCCAATTACCATAATGAAATGTGCAAAGACCTGGAGTTAGAAAACCAAAAGGGAAGAACACAACTGGCATTTCTCAAGATGAAAGAATTGAGGAAAAAATTTAAGCATTGAATTACAATATTGAAAGACTCCATGGCCAATATGTTGAATAATGCAGGAAACATCAAAAGACAATGGATGGAATACACAGAGTCACTATACCAAAAAGAATCAGTAGATGATCATCCATTTCAGGAGATGGCACAA
>NW_006921983.1:2282964-2286854 GCF_000298275.1 Orycteropus afer afer | reverse complement strand
CACTATGAGTCGGGTCCAACTCGACGGCACATAACAACAACAACAACAACAACCCAAGCCATGGTATTTTCAATCGTCTCATATGCATGTGAGAGCTGGACAATGAATAAGGAAGACCAAAGAAGAGTTGGTGCTTTTGAGTTGTGGAGCTGGTGAAGAATGCTGAAAGTACTATGGACTACTAAAGAATTACCATATCTGTCCTGAAAGAAATGTAGCCTGAATGCTCCTTGGAAGCGAGAATGACCAGACTTCCTCTCACCTACTTTGGTCATGTTGTCAGAAGGGACTGTTTCCTGGAGAAGGATATCATGCTTGGTAAAGTGGAGGGTAAATGAAAAAGAGGAAGGCCTTCAACAAGATGGATTGATACGGTGGGTACAAGGATGGGCTCAGGTATAGCAAGGATCATGAGGTTGGCACAGGACCGGACAGTGTTTCATTCTGTTGTAGGTAAGTTCACTATGAGCTTGAGATAACTTGAGGGCACAGAGCAACAACCAATATGTGTAGTGTTCAGATATAGGGAAATAAGGATGGAAAGAATTTCAAATGGAGGAAGCAGTATCAGCAAAAGCACAGAAATATGAAAAATCAAGATGTGTTTATGGGACAATGAGTAGATTTGGAAATTAAGTAGATTTATGCCAGTGAAATATTGGCTCAGATGATTAGTTGGGAAAATAAACTAAAAGACAAGAGTATCAATGTCCTGGGTTATATCAATAATGTATTAAAATGCCACTCAAAAACAAGAGAGATTGCTAGTCACGTATAATATAGCAAATATTATGCTAACCTAGTGCTGGTAACCTAGTGCCACTCTGACAAGAATATACAAATGGGATGGCCTTAACAAACAGGAGTTTATTCTATCATAATTTGGAGGCTTTAAGTCCAAGTTCAAAGTGCCAGGCTCTAGGGGCTGTGTGAAAACCCGTTGACCATGGGCTTCAGAAGCTCTGCCTCTTGCTTCTGGCCCACTGAAGCTAGAAGCTTTTCTGCACTCAGGCAGCTACTGGTTACTGAGGCTAACAAGCCCAAAGTTGACAAATAAAATGGCACAGTCACGATGTTACCAAACCACACGGCAGGCCCCCAATTCAAGTTCATTGTAAGTCCCAAGGTCAGCAGACCATGGCAGGCTGCTGAACAATGACACAGCTTCATGCAGGATCCAAGTATGCCATGAGCTAGAGACCATTCCCCAAGGCTTCTGCTTATATACAGGAAGCAGACCACATTCCCTAAGGCAGCTACTCAGCTACTTCCAGTAGATTCCACCATGGAGTTGTTACCAGTCTCCTCATGGGGACTGACATCCAGCTGCCCAGCCACTCAACCAGACCCAGCCAAGTTGACACACAAACTGAACTACCACAATCAGTTTGGTTGGATTGAAGGATTTAGATAGAAGAGTCTCCCTTCCTTTTCTCCCTCCCTCCCTCTTTCGCTCCTTCCTTCCTTCCTTCCTTCCTCCTTTCTTCCTTCCTTCCTTCCTTTCTTCTTTCCTTCCTTCCTTCTTTCCTTCCTTCCTTCTTTCCTTCCTTCCTTCCTTAAGCACATGCAGAGTATCTCATGTCACTCACACTCTAGTATGGGAAGCCAGGCCAAAAAAAATAAAAAGAAAAATCAAGTAATTATAAGTGCTGTGATGAAAATATGTATTGGAGAGTGACTAGGGACTACTTTCATTGACTACTTAGGAAAGCTTTCTCTAAGAGGAAGGTGAGATTTAAACTGAGATTTAAGTGACAGAAAAATTTTCTCTTCCATGTAGACAGGCTTAGTTATTTTCCCCCTAAGCCTAGCATCTCATTGTTGCCTCTATAATTTTGTTCATTTTGTTTTGTGTCTGAAGAGTCTTCTTTCTATATACTTCCTAATTAAATCCTACCTGTAGGAATGTGGGTTGTAGGATGAAGCCTGAAGTCATCATCTTTAAAGATTAGGTATATCCTAGTTTCTCTTTGTGGTCATTTATGGCTTTGACATTATAATTTTATCCAAATCATTTTAAAATCCTCTTATTTTTCATGTTTCTAATACTTCTTGAATTAATAAGTTTAATCAATGGAATGCCTGTTAGGCTTATGGAACTTGTTGATGGGAAGTGGTACTTGAAGTGGGCCTGGAAGTGTTAAGATAACAGGGACAGGGAAATAATGAAAGAACTAAGTATAAAGAATCCAGCAGAATTTTAGGGGGAAATACCTCTCCATTCTCTCTATAGCACTGAAGAACATGTATAAAATAATTTTATGGGAGAAACAAACATATTTTGATCAGTGTCACCAATTTCTTCTTTCTGGTTCTGATCAATCATCTTGAAACCTCTTAGAATTACTAAATTCATGATTAATCTCTCATGATTATTATGAGTGCGAATGATGAAGAACAAAATCATTGCTATTTAATTATTTACTCCATACTGAACATGAATGATGTTAACTGCGCTACAGAAGACAGAATCAGGCTGAGTCCTTACTCATGAGTCTCACTATTTAAAATGAGAATTAGGGTACATATATACTTACAAAGAAATCAGAAAAACAAATTTCTCCATCTTGTAATAGATTTTAGCTTAAATTGTTAGTTCAAAATGTATTTTTTCCTGATGCTCTAGGGGAAATTTAGAGAATATTACTAAAATAAGTACATTTTGGGGGAATTTACTTAACCCTTAAGGAGCTCTAATGGTATAGTGCTTATGTACTGGGTTGCTACTGGAACAGTCAGCACCTCAAGCCTACTAGCTGCTCTGTGGGAGTCTGCTTCCTAAAGATTTACAGCCTTGGAAACTCTATGGGCAAGTTCAATTCTGTCCTGTAGGGCCACTGTGAGTCAGAATCAACTCAAAGGCACTGGGTTTAATTTAGTTTTGTTTATTTAAACCTTGAACTATCCTCCTTTCTCTGAGACTCTGATCCATCAAAGTGATTTGGATACTTGATGTGATTGTGGTATGTGGGCTAACCTCCCATGGCCACTGCCTGTTGGACCAGGGGTGTAACCCATAATTCCCACAAGCTTTGGTTAAGTTTAATGTTTTTATGTCTTCTAACGGACAGTAATTGAAATGGATTTCTTCCTCCATTCAGGATATCACTTAGAAAAATGTGACTGTAAAGTGAGATATTCATGGCCAAAAGCAATCCAACCTGAATCTTTCTTGTGGAAATATAAAGAACTTTTTCAAATTTGGTAAATTTGTTATTTTAAGAATTGGATTTAATACCCAATTTAGGAAAAAAAATTTCAGGAGAAAATATTTTTTATTTTATTGGCATTTTTCTGACTTACATACTTTTACAAGCAACTAGACCCCTAGAACAGTTGTTTTCCCTTCTGGCTATCCCCGTTTGCAACTTCTCTTCGTACTCTCCTTTATCACTGCAGATCTCACTGATGCCTGGAATTAGTCCGCTTCTCAAATCTCATTTTCACATTTGAGCTCACCCAGACTGTTTCATGAGAATATCTAGGCGGGGGTGGGGGGTGGGGGAGGTCAGGACTAGTGGACAGAAAAGAGAGGGAGAGAGCAACTATGCCCCTTACTTTTCCTCATAGATACCACTTTGATCTGGTAGGAAGCTTCTTTACCCCTCATTCCATCTTCTTTCCCACACTTTATTTCTACTGCTACTCATTAAACTTGAGTTTTTCTCTGAAGTATAGATAAATCTTATTCTAGTTATTCATTACTATTTATTAAATGTTTGCAGTGCATGCTCTAAGTAGATCATAAATGCCAGGGATCTAAAAGTTAAATTATGGAATCTTTTCTTTCTAGAAGTTTACAGTCTAGGGGAAGACAGATAAACCAAATATTTTAATAATATAATTATTATAGAGGAGATATATATATATATATATATAAAGTAATATAT
>NW_006921983.1:2273593-2282864 GCF_000298275.1 Orycteropus afer afer | reverse complement strand
TTAAATGGAGTAGGGTTTATTGCAAAGAAGAGGAAGCAAAGCTAGCAAAGCCTAAAAGCTGAGTTTATGAGGCAGAGATTAGGGGTAGGTGTTTGAGGAAATCATGCAGGCAGAGGCAGAAGGGTATAATTTTAAATAAGGATATGTGTGTGTGTGTGTGTGTTTGCATGTGTCCACAAACAAGCAGGCACCAGGGTTACAAGTAGGGGAAGTAGTGATATAAGTAGTTGAAAATTGCTGAAAAATACAGGGTAAGAAAGATAGGATATGAGGCTAGGAAGCTGGGCTGGGGGCAGATGATGAAGACTTTCAATGCCATGTAAAGGAGTTTAGAGGAGCTCTGGTGGAATAGTGGCTAAAGCACTCAGCTGCTAACCAGAATGTCAGCAGTTCAAACCCACCAGTTGCTCAATGGGAGAAGGATGAGACAGTCTGCTTCCTAAAGATTTATAGCCTTGGAAACCCTATAGGGTAGTTCTCTGTCCTATAGGGTTGCTATGAGTCAGAATTGACTCAATGGCAGTGGGTTTGCTTTTTGCTTTAAAGGAGTTCATATTTTTGCTTGGGGAGCTGAGAATTAAAAATGTTCATAGCCACATAACAATGTTAAGGGGATTGCCAAGGGATGTTCAGCTGGCTGTCTCCAAAATGTGTTGAAGGATGGCATCATGATTTCCTGGGGTCTAATCTTCAAGTCTTTCAAATCTCAGGGACAAATTTACTTTAAATAAATACATGGGATATATGCATAAGACCAGAATGCCGGTTGATTAAATTATAATACAAAACAATGGTGAAAAGTCTAAAAATAGTAAAAGTCTACTGTTATGTGTTGAATTGCCCCCACAAAATACATGTTGAAATTCTAACCATGGTACTTATGAGTGTGAACCTGTTTGGAAATAAAAAAAGTATTTTTCCTCTTCTTATATTGTTGGTGGTGTTAGGTGCCATCCAGTCAGTTGTGACTCACTGTGACCCTGTGTACAACAGGAAGAAACATTACTCGGTCCTGTGCCATCCTCACAATCATTGCCATGCTTGAGCCCATCATCAAAGACACTGTGCAATCCATCTTACTGAGGGTCTTCTCCTTTTTCCCTGACCCTCCACCCTACCAAGCATGATATCCTTCTCCAGGGAATGGTCCCTTCTGACAACATGACCAAAGTATGAGAAATGAATTCTGGCCATTCTTGCATCTTAACAGCAATTCCAGCTATACTTCCCGCAACACAAATTTGTTCATTTTTCTGGTAAATTCAATGTTCTTTGTCAACACCACAATTCAAATGCATCAATTCTTCTTCAGTGTTCCTTTTTCATTGTCCAACTCTCACATGCATATGGGACTATTGAAAATACTATGGCTTGGGTCAGGCACCCCTTAGTTTTCAAAGTGACATCTTTGCTCTTCAACACTTTAAAGAAGCCTTTTGCAGCAGATTTGCCTAATGTAATATGTCATTTGATTTCTTGACTGCTGTTTCCATGGATGTTGTTCGAGTATCCTTTGTATGTTAGTGAGGTCAAACTGGAGTAACATGGGTCTTAAACCTAATCCCTTTCCAGTGGTGTCTTATAAAAAGGGAAAACAGCCATAGAAAGAGAGACACACATACAGGGTGAAGAGACCAAGTGAGAAACAGTCTACAAGCCAGGGGACATCAGAGAACACTTGGGGCTACTGGCAATGAGGGACACTAACCTAGAACTGATGCCTTGATTTGGACTTCTAGCCTTCCAAATTGTGAGACAGTGAACTTCTGTTCTTTAAAGGCACCCATTTGTAGTTTTTTTTTTTTTTTTTAAATGGGAGCACTAGATAACTAAGACATCTACTTAAAAAACATATTATCTCCCTGCAGGCAAACTTACTAAATAGTAATCAGAAGGATGATGAACACAAATTCTAAGAGGGGAATTAGGTGATTCTTAACTTCAGGGATCTCTGGTGGTGTAGTGCCTAAGGCATTTGACTGCTAACCAGAAGGCTGGCAGTTCAAACCCACCAGCCACTCCTCAGAAGGAAGGTTGGGCAATCTACTTCTGTGGTGATACTGCCTCGGAAACCCAAGGAAGGGTTGCTATGAATTGGATCCAACTTGACAGCAGTGAGTTTGGTATGGTTTTGGTAACTTCAGTGGTTTTACATGCCCTTTATAGGGATGATCATATTACTGGGACTAGAATACCAGAAGTCTATTAGCTATAACCTCAGCATTTAGTTCACCTTAGAAGTAACTTTACCAAGGGTTTTGGATTCTTTCTTTGTTATTATTATTGTTGTTTTCAAATCCGTTCACCTGTATCAAAGCTATCTTTTAATTACCCATCTGTTTTCCCTCCTTTCTTCTCCTTTTCCATCCCTGGTAACCAACAAACAAAATTCCCTTTCCCATGTAAGCCTTCCCTTGACTTATAATAATAATATTTGTCCTGTGATGACTTATTTCATTCAGCATAATGTCCTCTAAATTCATTCACATTAAAGGTGATTCACTGATTCTTCATTATTCTTTAACATTGCATACTATTCCACTGTGTGTATGTACCATAGTTTTGTTATCCATTCATTCGTTGATGGGTACTTAGGTTGCTTCCATCTCTTTGCATGGATTCTTAAAGCCTTCTCTCCTCTGTATAGTGCTAAATTGGGGTGAGCCAAAATGTTTCTCTCAAATTTTTATTTTATGTGAATTTCAAATTCAACCAGCATTCTTGCAGATCTCCAAATTCTTTTAGACATGTTACTATATCTTTAATTCATGTAAATTTTGTCACTTAAAATGGATCAGAAGACTATCATTTGTGTGTTTTAGTCCCAAAGATAAAAGTGACATTAACTGCCTGTTATCCTACAGGACAGTCTTCCTAGGACTTACAGATATGAGTGATAATACAATTTAGGCTTGTTACTGGTTCTTCATTTTCAGTTAAGTTGAAATTCTAATAGGGAAAATTAGTGGGGTCAAGTTGGGCCCAAAGTAAGTCATATGTGCATCAAAGCAGTGTAATGCACTAGCCACATCTCAGTCTTCTTGCAGTACTCACTCAACTCCCCAATCATATGCACAGCTCTGTCCATTAGAAGCAGGTCAGGTCAAGAACATCTAACTTCCCAAAGCCCTGTTACATCAGAAGCAGGAGTTTACCTTTCACTGGCTCTTTTACCTCTAAGATGCAGTCAGAGGAGGGATAATCTAATTATTTTGACAACTATTTTATCTTATTCAAAAACCCAAGTTTAAAAGTCAGAGAATTCAAGACGTGTCTGTCCAAGTCATGCTGACTGTATACTTAATCCTGTTTACATTTTAACTCAAAAGTTCTTCTGACAATCCTAAACATAAATGATTTAACTTTTAGTCCTACTTTTCAAAAAGAAAAAAAAAAATCACATACCGTGATATGCTGGCTGACACCTGCTTAACTTGATTCTCCAAGTTTTAGTTGATCATATAAAGAACTTTAATAATCAACTAAGAATTGTTACAATATATGCTGAGAAATTTTGGAATGCTTTTATGAAAATATCCTTAAACTTATTTTTTTTCCTTCATCTGTGCTCTATACAATTTATTTATTTCTCTTTGCATTGACTTTCATATTACCTAATGCCTTCTGCCTGCTTAAGTATGCATCCTCACAAACTATGATATCACAATTCATTAATCAGGCAACAGGCCAGCTTGAATGAAATCAGAATGTGGGATAATGCCAGTGTTCCTGGTGTCTGAATCACCAGGTGTTTTTATCAGTGTGGTCACAAAAGAATAAATGGGAACAGGCTATGGTAATTTTGCTAAATTTAGAATATTTTACACCACTAACTTTCATAAGGATTTGATGTAGAAAAGACAAAGACTCAAGCACACTGTTGCATACCTAAATCTGTAACTAAAAATGTGGATTAAAAAGTAATTTATATCAGTACAACAAAGTTTCTAGATAGTAGAGACACCCTTAAAGAAAGAAAGTAAAGATCACTCAGATCTTTTTATTTATTAATAGTCATTATTAGCATTTTGGTAAAAATCACACCAGCTGTTTTGTTTTTACCATGAAAACATACCACCTCACTCTCAAAGAAAATCAAACTTATTTATGCCAGGTATGCTATTTTATAATCTTGCCTTTTCAGATCACATTATATTTCTGACATATTTCTAATTCAATAAATGGAGATTTATAATCCTCATTACTGATGCCCACCAGTCATCCCATTGTGTGAATACCCTTGTATAAGTTATTTAACTAGTCTCTTATTATTTGTCATTGTCTTTTTTTTTTCCCTAATTTGTGTTTTTGCAAATATAAACAACCATCATGACTATTCCTGAATGTTCATACTTGCCTAGTCCTAGGGTTAATTCTAAGAAATGTAGCTACTATATCAAAGATAAAAAAAAATTTGATATATGTTGTTACAATTTAAATATTTTCTCCATTTATCATGATGTTGCTTACTGGTTCAGTTGTGAGGATTTTTGTTTTCTTTATGTTGAGGTGTAATCCATACTGAAGGCTGTAATCTTAGATCTTCATCAGTAAGTGCTTCAAGTCCTCTTCACTTTTAGCAAGCAATGTTGTGTCATCTGCATATCACAAGTTGTTAATGAGTCTTCCTCCAATCTTTATGCCATATTCTTCTTCATATAGTTCAGTTTCTTGGATTATTTGCTTAGCATACAGAGTGGATAAGGATGGCAAAAGGATACAACATTGATATACACCCTTCCTGATTTTAAACCATGCAGTATCCCCTTGTTCTGTTCGAACAGCTACCTATGTCTATATATAGGATCTGTATGAGAACAATGAAGTGTTCTGCAATTGCCATTTTTTTTGCAATGTTATCCACAGTATGTTTTGATCCATGCAGTTGAATGCCTTTGCATAGTCAATAAAACACAGGTAAACATCTTTCTGGTATTAGCTCTGCTTTCACCCAAGATCCATCTGACATCAGCAATGATAACCCTTGTTCCACATTGTCTTCTGAATCTGGCTCGAATTTTTAGCAGTTCCCTGTCAATGTACTGCTGTTTTTGAATTATTTTCAGCAAAATTTTATTTATGTGTAATATTAATGATATTGTTCAATAATTTCTGCTTTCTGTTGGATCACCTTTCTTTGAAATGGGCACAGAATTGGAACTTTTCCAGCCAGTTGGCTAGGTAGCTATATTTCACATTTCTTGGCATAGACAAGTGAGTTCTTCCAGCTTTCATCTGTTTTTGACACATCTCAATAGGTACTCTGTCAATACCTGGAGGCTTGTTTTTTTGTAAATGCCTTCAGTGTAGCTTGGACTTCTTTCTTCAATACCATTGGTTCTTAATCATACACTACCTTGTGAAATTATTGAACCTCAACCAATTCTTTTTGGTACATTGTGTATTTCTTTCATCTTCTACTTCTTCTTTTTTCTTTGCTTCTATCTTCTTTTGATACTCCCTGAGTCTTTCAGTGTTTTGCCCATAGAATCCTTCAATATTGCAACTCAAGGCTTGCATTTTTTCTCCTGTTCTCTCAGCTCGAGAAATGACAAGCATGTTCTTCTGTTTTGGTTTTCTAGCTCATGATCTTTGCATATTTCATTATAATACTTTTTGTTTTCCTGAGCCTCTCTTTGAAATATTCTGTTCAGCTCCTTCATTTAGTCATTTGTTCCATTAGCTATAGCTACTTTACATTTAAGAGGAAATTTCAGAGTCTCTTCTAACATCCATTTTGGTCTTTTCTTTCTTTCCTGTCTTTTTAATGACCTTTGGCTTTCTTCCTGTATGAGGTACTTGATGTTTTCCCACAAATCGTGTGGTCTTTGGTTGTTAGTGTTCAATGTGTCAAATCTATTCTTGAGATAGTATTTAAATTCATGTGGGATATACCCAAGGTCATAGTTTGGCTCTCATAGAGTGATTTTAAATTTCTTCAGCCTCAACTTAAACTGGCCATGTTCTGACTGATAATGTTGAGCTTCTCCATCATCTCTTTCTACAGATAAAGTTAAGTAGATTCCTGTGTATTCCATTCAGTGAAGCCGACATGTATAGTCATCATTTATGTTTTGTAAAAAGATTTTTGCAATGAATAAGTCATTGGTCTTACAAAATTCTGTCGTGCTGTCTCCAACATCATTTTTATCACCAAGGTCATATTTTCCAGCTACCAATCTTTCTCTGTTTCCAATTTTCACATTCCAGCCATCAGTAATTATCAATGCATGTTGATTGCATATTTGATTAATTTCAGACTGCAGAAGTTGCTACAAATTTCAATTTCTTTAACTTTGGCATTAGTGGTTGGTGCATAAATTGGAATAATAGTCCTATTAACTGGTCTGCCTTGTAGTCATATGGATATTATTATATCACTGATAGCATTTACATAGGGATAGATCTTAAAATATTCTATTTGACTGAATGCAGAGCTATTCCTCTTCAATCTGTCATTCTTGGCATAGTAGAGCATACAATTGTCTGATTCAAAATGACCAATAGCAGTCCATTTCAGCTCACAAATGCCTTGCATATTGATTTGCATGTGTTCCATTTCATTTTTGATGACTTCAAATTTTACTAGAATTATATTTCATACATTGTACAGTCCTATTATTAATGGATTTTTACAGCTGTTTCTTCTCATCTTGAGTTTTGCCACATTGACACATGAAGGTCTTGAAGGTTTACTCCATCCACATCATTTATATAGACTATTTTGAGGGGGCAGCTCTTTTCTAGTTGTGTTTTGAATGCCTTACATCCCGAGGGGCTCATCTTTCAGCACTGTATCAGACAGTGTTCCACTGCTATTTATGAGATTTTCATTGGCCATTTTTTTTTTTTTTAGATTTATGTCATCATGTCCTTCTTCCTAGTCCTTCTTAGTCTGGAAATCCTGCTGAAATCTGTCCGCCATTGATGATTCTGGGAGCTCTGAAGGAATAATGCCTAAGGCATTTGACTGCTAGCCAGAAGGCTGGCAGTTCAAACCCACCAGCCACTTCTCAGAAGGAAGGTTGGGCAATCTACTTCTGTAGTGATACTGCCTCGGAAACCCAAGGAGGGGTCACTATGAGTCAGATCCAAATTGATGGCAGTGAGGTTTTTTTTTGGATGGATGAACCTGCTGGTAGTTTAAATAATAGTGGCATAGCTTCCAACATCACAGCAGCATACAAGGCAACACAGCAAAACAAATTGACAGAAGAACATCTTCTATATCCCTATTGAATTTCTGTTTATGTAGTCTATCAATTACTGAGAGTGTTTTTTACAATACCCTGTTACCTACAATTTATTTGTCTTTCACTTCTCTCAGTTTTTGTTTCATATATTTTGAAACTTTTTAGTTAGGTGCATATACTTTTAGTATTGCTGTTTATTATTGACAAAGTTACTAGAGTATCATTATTAAATGCTCTTAACCTCTGATAATGTTCTTTGAAATTCAGCTTTGTCTGATATTAATATCCACTCCTGTTTTCTGATGACTAATATTCATGGGATATATCTTTTCTCATTCTTTTACTATTAATTATGTGTTTTTATATTTAGAGTATATTTCTTAGAGACAACATGTACTTGGGTCTTGCTTTTTTTTTTTTTTTAGTCTGACAATAATTGACTTAGTAAGTGTCTAGAAAAGCAAAAGCATTGCAACTTATTTGTATATGAGAGAGAAATTTAGCTTCAAGAGATGGCTTACACAGTTATAGAGGCTGGCAGATCCCAAGTCTGCAGATCAGATGTTAAGCTGAAAGCATCTCCTTACTCCTTACTCCTGTAGCTGTAGGCTGTAACAAACCCAAGTTTTCAGGTGAGGTGGCAAGCTGCTGACTCATGGATGGCAGAGGCTGACAACTCCAAGATTGGCAGGCAAGATGGCAGGTGACTGGCTCAAGTCCAAAGAACTGGAGGTCAAATGATGTAGGATTCAGATCAAGCAAAAAGCCATAGAGCTCTGCCAGAATGTCCACATATATTGAAAGCAGGTAACTCCCTTTCAACTGATTGCCTGCTCATAGCAGTTCTCACCATTGAGATGATTGCATTATGTCAGATCACATTGTGGAGGATGACTACATCATAACTGCCAAAGCACTGAGAATTATGGTCCAGACAAGCTGACACACAATCATAACCATCCTACTCCACCCCTTGTCAATGTGATACCTGTACACATCTCCTTAAACTATACATAATCTCAAAATAAAGGCAATAGTAAAGTAATACTTGTGACTAGCATAACATAGCTAACATACGTACAACAAAAAATGCATTAGCTCAATTACATCTTATATTTTATAAGTGAAGAGAACAAAATTATTTGATGCACACACACAAAGAAGCAATACTCATTTCACTCAGTTGTCATTTCTTCAACTGGTCATGTGGCCGTGGCTGGTATTTAAAACTACCTTCTTCCATCACCCATTCCATATTCCCTTTGCCCTAAGCAAGCACCTCAGCTGGTCATGGTTCCTTGCCTGAAGTGACTCAAGTCTTCAATCCTGAAGGGTCTGGGCCAATAGTAGTCAAGTAGATTTGGGTTGCTATAGTTTTCCATTGACTTTAATCACAGGGCATGGTAGTACTAAGAGATGTCCTAAGAAATCTCCCACATTCCAGACATATTCTTTACCTCCATTACGTAATATCAAACCAATTTCCCACTGGTAATCAGGATCAATCACACCAGACAATGTAGTTACTCCCTACTTTGCCTATTTATCTGGAGACATGAAGAGCTCAAAATGGCTGGATGGCATTCTTGACTTCCAATTCAATGGAATTGTTGTGTTTCCAGGTGGGTATATTCTCCCTTTGGGACTAAGATCTTCAGACCTGCGGAGCACAGGGTCACACTCACAGAAAGCAAAATGTTTTGACTCGGTCAGTAAGGGGCAATAGTTATTGGTGCCACTAATTTTCACCCCTTGGTTCCTGGACACATGAATCCTGGCTATTGTGGAAACAGAACCATATACTTGACACTAGAGCATATACAACCTCCTGGAGAACATTGTCCCAGACCTGCAAAGTATTAACACCTAGCTGGCACCACAATTGTGACTTTAGAAGGCTATTCTATCAAGTCAGTTGCTTCCAGATAATGGAGTACATAGTGTTGTTGTTGTTGTTAAGTGTCGTCGAGTCGTTTCTGACTCATAGTGACCCCATGCACAGCAGAACGAAACACTGCCCTATCCCGCGCCAGCCCCACAATCCCTGCTATACTTGAGCTCATCATTGCAGCCACCAT
>NW_006921983.1:2258880-2270568 GCF_000298275.1 Orycteropus afer afer | reverse complement strand
TTCTGTCTGGCTTCCTGGCTTTTAATCCCCTTTCTCCTGCTCTTCTGGCCTGCTTCTTCGGGCGTCCCTGAGTTGTCTCTCCTCACCTGTATCCCTGGGGCTGACTGCTCTTCTGTCCGGGTTCAAGGCTTTTATCCCCTTTCTCCTGCTCTTCTGGCCTGCTACTCTGAGTACATAGTAAGACGAATCAATTCCATGAGCATGGGCCTATTGCTGCACTTTGTTGTTGTAAATTGAGTTCATCGATCCAAGGGATGGTTCTGTGGGATACAATGGCATAGATAAAGCATTCTGTAAATCCGTGGACAGGAGTTTTGGCAGAAATATTGCATGCAGGGAAGACAAATCAGTACCCAGAGTAAGTGTCTATACCAGAAAGAACAAAATGGTGCCTTTCCCTGATGGAAGTAGTCTGATGTAATCATTTTACCACCAGGTTGCTGGCTGACCTCCCCAAGGAATGGTTCCATATGGTAGACACAGTGTTGGTCTCTGCTGCTGGCAGACTGGGCACTCAGCAGGGACTGTAGCCAATTTGGCCTTGGTGAGTGGAAGTCTATGTTGCTAAGCCCATGCATATTCTCCATCCCTGCTACTATGACGGCAGGCAGGTAGTTTTAAATACCACCTATGGCCACATGACTAACTGCAGAAATGATGACTATGATTATTAGGAGTATTGCTTCCTTGTATGTGTGTATCAAAGAATTTTGTTCTCTTCAGTTGTAAAATACAAGATGTAATTGAGTTAATGTGTTTTGTGTTGTGTGAATGTTAGCTGTGTCATACTAGCCATAAGTATTACTTTACAATTGTCTTTATTTTGAAATTTTGTATAGTTTAAGGAGATGTACAGGTACCACATTGACAAGGGGTGGAGTAGGATGGTTATGGTTGTGTGTCAGCTTATCTGCACCATGATTCTCAGTGCTTTGGAAGTTATAATATAGTCATCCCCCACAATTCAATTTGATATAATGCAATCATCTCAATGGTGAGATCTGCTCTGATTCTTACCCCAGGTGGCAGGGAGCAGTGGCAGACAGAGCCAGTGGCTGGAACAGGTAAGGAGGGTAGGGGACAGCCCCCAGGTGACAGGGAGCAGTGACAGACAGGGCTGGCAGCTGGAACAGGTAGGGGGAAGCCCAGGAAGTGAGTGGAGTGGGTGGAACAGTTAAGGAGATGAACTTGTTTGTCAATTTGTCATGCTGTGGTGGCTTGCGTGTTGCTGTGAGGCTGGAGGCTGGACCAGCAGGGATGCCCATGGTGGATCACTTTTGGTGGAGCTTCCAGACTTAGAGTTGGAAGAAGGAAGAGGCCATCCACTTCTCAAAGAACTGGCCAGTGAAAACCTTATGAATAGTAGTGAAACACTGTCTGATATATTATGGAAAATTTTATGAATAGCCCTGAAACATTGTCTGATACAGTGCTGGAAGATGAGCCCCTCAGGTCAGAAGGCACTCAAAATATGACTCGGAAAGAGCTGCCTCATCAGAGTAGTGCCTACCTTAATGATATGGATAAAGTAGAGCTTTCAGGTCCTCCATTTGCTGAAGTGGCATGACTCAATATGAGAAGAAACACTTGCAAACATTCAATGATAATCAGAACATGGAAAGCACAAAGTATGAATTTAGGAAAATTGGAAGTTGTCAAAAATGAAGTGGAATGTCTAAGATTGATATCACAGGCATTAGTGAGCTGAAATGGACCGGTTTTGGCCATTTTGAATCATATAACCATATGGTCTACTGTGCTAGAAATGACAAATTGAAAAAGAATGGCATGATATTCACCATAACAAAGAATGTTTCAAGATCTATCCTGAAGTACAGTGCTGTCAGTGATAAGATAATATCCATACACCTGCAAGGGAAGCCAGTTAATACTATCATTATTCAAATTCACGCACCAACCACCAAAGCCAAAGGTGAGGAAATTGAAGATTTTTACCAATTTCTTCAGTCTGAAATTGACCAAACATGCAATCAAGATGTGCTGATTATCACTAGTGCCTAGAATGCAAAAGTTGGAAACAAAGAAAAATCACTGGTGGTTGGAAAATTTAGCCTTGGAAATAGAAATAATGCTGGAGATTGCATGACAGAATTTTGCAAGATCAACAACTTATTTATGGAAAATACCTTTTATCAACAACACAAATGGTGGCTATACACGTGGACTTCGCCAGATGGAGAGTACACAGGAATCAGATTGACTACCTCTGTGGCAAGAGGCAATGGAGAAGCTCAATGTCTTCAGCCAAAACAAGGTCAGGAGCTGATTGTGGAACAGATCATCAACTGCTCATATGCAAGTTCAAGTTGAAGTTGAAGCTAATTAAAACAAGTCCACAAGGGCCAAAATATGACCTTGATTATGTCCCTCCTGAATTTAGAGACCATTTAAAGAATAGATTTGATACATTGAACACCAATGACTGCAAACCAGAGGAATTGTGAGATGACATCAAGAACATCATCTGTGAAGAAAGCAAAAGATCATTAAAAAGACAGGAAAGGAAGAAAAGACCAAAATGGATGTCAGAAGAGACTCTGAAACTTGCCTTTGAATGGAGAGTGGCTAAAGCAAATGGAAGAATGACAGGATAAAAGAGCTGAAGAGAAGATTTGAAAGATCAGCTTGAGAAGACAAAGTCAATTATTATAATGAAATGTGCAAAGAAATGGACTTGGAAAGTCAGAAAGGAAGAACACATTTGGCATTTCTCAAGTTGAAAGAACTGAGGAGGAAATTTAAACCTCGAGTTGCCATATTGAAAGATGCTATGGGCAATATATTGACTGATGCAGGAAATGTCAAAAGAAGATTGAAGGAATACACAGAGTTACTGCACCAAAAAGAATTGGTTGATGTTCATCCATTTCAGGAGGCGGCATATGATCAAGAATTAGTGGTATGGAAGGAAGAACTTGACGCTTCATTGAGGGAAGTGGAGAAAAACAAGGCTCCAAGAATTGATGGAATACCCACTGAGATGTTTCAACAAATGGATGCTGCACTAGAGGCACTCATTCAGCTATGCCAGGAGATTTGGAAGACAACTACCTGGCCAACTGACTGGAAAAGATACATATTTGTACCCATTCCAAAGAAAGGTGATCCCACAGAATGTGAAAATTATCAAACAGTATCATTAATATCACATGCAAGTAAAATCTTACTGAAGATAATTCAAAAATGGTTACAGCAGTATATTGACTGAGAACTTCCAGAAATGCAAGCTGGATTCAGAAGAGGACGTGGAATGAGAGATATCATTGCTCATGTCAGATGGATATTGGCTCAAAGCAAAAAATACCAGAAAGATGTACTTGTATTTTATTGATTATGCAAAAACATTTGATTGTGTGGATTGTAACAAATTGTGAATAGCATGGAGAAGAATGGGAATTCCAGAACACTTAATTGTACTCATGAGGAACCTGTACATAGACCAGGAGGCTGTCAATTGAATAGAACAAGGGAACACTGCATGGTTTAAAATCAAGAAGGGAGTGTGTCAGGGTTTCATCCTTTCACCATACTTATTCAATCTGTATGCTGAACAAATAATCTGAGAAACTGGAGTATATGAAAAAGAATGTGGCATCAGGATTGGAGTAAGACTCATTAACAACCTATGTTATACAGACGACACAACTTTGCTAGCTGAAAATGAGGATGATTTGAAACATTCACCGATGAAGATTAAAGACTACAGTCTGCAGTATGGATTTCACCTCAATATAAAGAAAACAAAAATCCTCACAATGGAACCAATAAGCAGCATCATGATAAATGGAGAAAAGATTGAAGTTGTTAGAGACTTCATATTACTTGGTTCTGCAATCAACACCAATGGAAGCAGCAGTCAAGATATCAGACGTTGTATAGCATTGGGCAGGAGTTCTGGTAGCATAGTGCCTAAGGCACTTGACTAACCAGAAGGTTGGTGGTTCAAACCCACCAGCCACTCCTCGGAGGGAAAGTTGGGCAATCTACTTCCATAGTGATACCACCTCGGAAACCCAAGGAGGGGTCACTATGAGTCGGGTCCAACTCGATGGCACATAACAACAACAACAACAACAACATAGCATTGGGCAAATCTGCTGTAAGGGACCTCTTTCAAGTGTTGAAGAGTAAAGATGTTTCCTTGAAGACTAAGGTGCACTTGACACAAGCCATGGTTTTCTCAATTGCCTCATATGCATGTGAGACCTGGACAATGAAAAAGGAAGACCAAAGAAGAGTTGATGGTTTTGAGTTGTGGTGTTGGTGAAGAATACTGAATGTACCTTGGACTGCTAAAAGAACTTACAAATCTGTCCTGGAAGAAGTGCATCCAGAATGCTCCTTGGAAGCAAGAATGACCAAGCTTCATCTCACCTACTTTGGTCATGTTGTAAGAAGGAACCATTCCCTGGAGAAGGATATCATGCTTGGCAAAATGGATGGACAAGAAAAAAGGGGAAGGCCCTCAATGAGATGGATTGACACAGTGGCTGCAACAATGGGCTCAGATATAGCAAGGATCGTGGGGCTGGGACAGGACTGGGCAGTGTTTCATTCTGCTGTACATGAGGTTGCTTTATGTTGGAGATGGCTCCACGGTACCTAACAACAACAACAAGCTACCAACACCACTTTATTCAAGAGCTTATTGGGCAATGACTGAAATATCTGTAAAAAGAGCATGACTGCTTTCCAAAGACATGTCATCCTATCCATTTGATTATTAAAGTCCTCCTCTGCCAAAGTCACACTTTGGTGAGCATTCACATGAGACACAAATCTCTTCACTTCTTTGGCCCATTTAGAAAGGTATACCCACATACCACTTTCCTATACTTCTTTTTCATCAATTTTCCAATCATGTTCCTTCCAAGTCTCTGATGATGCACCCAAACTATTGGTTACGGCCCATGAATCACATCTGGCCATTTCTGTCTCCAAGCAAAATGAACAACAGGGTGTACTGTTTGAAGTTCTGCCCATTGGGAAGATTTCCCTTCACCACTCTTCCTCAGGAGGTCCCAGAAAGGGGCTGCAGTGCTGCTGCTGTCCACTTTTGAGTTGTTGTTATGTGCTGTGGAGTCGGACCCAACTCATAGTGACCCCTCCTTGGGTTTCCCAGGAGGTATTACTACAGAAGTAGATTGCCCAACCTTCCTTCTGAGGAGTGGCTGGTAGGTTTGAATCGCCAGCCTTCTGGTGAGCAGTCAAGTACCTTAGGCACTATGCTACCAGAGTGCCTTCACTTTTGAGTAGTACCTGCATATTGTGTAGAAGCATCTGTAAATCAGGCAAGAATTTTCTCTTCCTTAGTCATAAGGAACTCCCCATGAGGCTGTAGGTACAGAGTGGGAGAAGTAAAATAATGTGACTGGAGTGGAGACGATGGGCAGTACTGTCACTTCCTCATGCAACTTACTTTTGTCTTTGGGTCCTGCTCTAGCCTGATCTCGTATATACCACTTCCGTTTAATGATGGCGTGCTGCTCTGCACGTACAACTTTATGACTTTGTGGGTCAGATAATAGCTAGTTCATGTTGGGCAGCTAAGGCCACATGGTGACTTGGTGGCCAGTAGTTAGGAGTTCAGTCTCTACTAAGTCCCAGTAACAAGCCAGAAACTGTTTTTCAAAAGAAGAGTTGTTGTCATTATGTGCCATTGAGTCAGACTGACTCATAGTGACCCCTCCTTGGGTTTCCAAGGCAGTATCACTATGGAAGTAGATTGCCCCATCTTCCTTCTGAGGAGTGGCTGGTGGTTTTGAACCACCAGCCTTCTGATTAGTAGTCAAGTGCCGTAGGCACTACGCTACCAGAGCTCCCAAAAGAAGAGTAGTTATCTGCAAAGAATGGCAGGGCTTTACTCCAAAATCCAAAGGACCTACACTGTGATCACTAACAAGGTCCTACCAAGGACTCCAAACAGCATATCTATCTACAACTTTCACTTCAAACACCATCAGATCAGCTAGATCATATGGCCATATGATATCTTTCTGAAAGCACAGCCAAAGTATAAGAGACAAAGTCTGTACATCCCTGCTTCTAAAGAGCATCTGACTGTACTTCCTCTGAGACAGGTTTGTTTGTTCTTCTAGCAGTCCATGGTGTTTTCATAGCAACCCCTCCTGGGGTTTCCAAGGCAGTATCACTATGGAAGTAGATTGCCCAACCTTCCTTCCGAGGAGTGGCTGGTGGTTTTGGATTGCCAGCTTTCTGGTTAACAGTCAAATGCCTTAGGGACTAGGCCACCAGAGCTCCTAAGGTTCCTATCTAATCTTTAGATCACTTTGATCCCATTTGCATTGTCATTGCTGTTATCACTTTGATCCCATTTGCATAGTTCTCAAAATAGCATAATGCTCAAGGCAGGCATTTTTTACTAGTTTCGAGAAATTAGTTTGTTTTAAAGAAGACTGTAGGGTATATTTTTGGTTTTAAGTTCTAAAGATTATTTTAGGTCAGTAGTTTCAGGAGTTCATCCAGTCCCCTTGGCTTCAGAACATCTAACATCCATGAGAATTTGAAATTCTGTTCTATATTTCCCTTCTTTTGATCAGGATTTTTCTATAAAATCTTTGATCATAGTGTTAAGTAATGGTTGCTGGGTACACTACAGTTCTGATCTCATGACAAAGGAGGAAGTTATGCATGCAGGCAATTAGCCACACATTCCATAATCTTTTCCTGTTCCTGGTTGTCCTTTTTCTGTTGCATCAGGCAAATGGAGACTAACTGTCATACCTTGGATAGCCACTTGTAAGCTTTTAAGACCCCAGGCACGACACAATGAATTAGGAGGTAGAACAGAAGCACTAAATATATTATTAGGCCAGTTAACTTGGATGCCCCATGAAATCATGACCCTAAACCTCCAAACTAAGGAACCAAATCCCATGAGGCTTTTGGTTGTACATAAACAGCCTCAGCAGCTACCCTTTGTTGACATTGTTAGAAATACATCTATCACATCTCTTTTGCCATTTCAACATTTTACAAGTTTACAACTTACTGACAGCAATTACTATAATTGGCTGTGCAACCTTACCTTTAACGAATCTAATTTTTCCATCACCATTAATCTGTCCTTTTCCTCCTTCTTCCTGTCCCTTGTATCCATCAATAAACTTTCTTCTCTATGTTGTTATTATGTGCCGTCGAGTCGGCCCCGACTCATAGCGACCCCTCCTTGGGTTTCCGAGGCAGTATCACTACGGAAGTAGGATTGCCCAACCTTCCTTCCGAGGAGTGGCTGGTGGGTTTGAACCACTATGCTCCCAGAGCTCCTTTTTTCTCTATACATTTGCCTTTTCTTATCTCTTTATATAAGTGAGGTCATACAATATTTGTCTTTCTGTGACTAACTGATTTCACTCAGTCTAATGTCTTAAAGTTACATCATATTGTAGCATGTATAAAAACTTTGTTTCTCCTATGGGCTGAGTAGTATTCCATTGTCTGTATATACCACATTTAGTTTATCCATTCATCTGTTAATGGGCATTTAGGTTGTTTCCACTTTTTGGCTATTTTGAATAGTGTAATGAGTGCTGGTGTACAAGTCTTGGTTTGAGTCTCTGCTTTCAACTGTTTTGGGTATACACCAAGATGTGAAACTGCTGGGTCGTATGGTAGTTCTAAATTTAGGCTTTTGAGAAACAGCCATACTCTTTTTCACAACTGCTATACTATTTTGCATCCCCAACAGCAAAGGATAAGTGTTCCAATTTCCCCACATCCTCTCCAACATTTATTATTTATCCTTTTTTTTTTTTTTTTTTTTAAATCTTACTCATCTTAATGGGAATGAAATAGTATCTCATTGTGCTTTTGATTTGCATCTTGGATGGGTAATGATGTTGAACATGTTTTCATGTGCTTAGTGTTCATTTGAATATGCCCTCTTTGGTGAAATGTCCATTCAAGTCCTTTTCCCATTTATGATTTGTTTAATTGTCTTTTTGTTGTTAAGCTAAGTTATATATATTCTGGTTCTTAGTTTCTTATGGTTATATGATTTGCAAAAATATTCTCTCAGTTGGTAGCTTGTCTTTTCACTTTTTTGTAGTCTTTTGATAAACAAAATTTTTAATTTATTCCCATTTATTTCATTTTTGCTCTTTGTGCTTTTGTAATTGTATTAGGTAATTAATTGTTGAAAGGTAGGCCTGACAACATTGCCCCTACTTGTTCTTCTAAGAATTTTATGGTTTTACTTTGCATATTTATGTCCTTAATCCATTTTGAATATGATTTTGCCTATGGTGTGAGGCATAAATCAATGGAAATCCAATTTTCCTAACATCATTTATTGAAGGGAATCTTCTCTTCCTATCCAAAGGATTTAACACCCTTATCCAACATCAGTTGACCATAGACCATAGATGTGTGGGCTTATTTCTGGATTCTCAATTCTACTCCATTGGTCTCTGTGTCCATTGTTAGACAAATACATGCTGTTTTGATTATTGTAGTTGTATAGTGTGTCTTAAAATCAGAAAATATGAGTCTTCCTACTTTGTTCTCTTTCAACATTTTTTTCTAGCTATTCAGGGCCTCTTTCCATGCCATATAATTTTTTTTTTTTTTTTGTATTTCTATAAACAAGGCTACTGAAATCTTGATTGGGATTGCATTGAATTTACAGCTCGCTTTGGGTAGTATTGACATCTTAACAGTATTAAGTCTTCCAATCCATGAACAAAGAACATCTTTCTATTTATTTCAGTCTTCCTTAATCTCTTTCAGCAGTGTTTTGTAGTTTTCAATGTATAAGTTCTTTGTGTCCCTGATTAGATTTATTCCTAAGTATTTTATTCTCTTAGATGATATTGTAAATGAAATTGTTTCCCTTTCAGATTTCTCTTTGCTGGTGTATAGAAACTCAACTGATCTTCGTTTGTTGACTTTGTACCCTACAACTTTCCTAAATTCCTCTATTAGCTCTAGGCATTTTCTTGTAGACTCTTTTTGGATTTTCCATATACAGCATCATATCACCTGTAAATAGAGATAATTTTATTTCTTCTTTTTCAATCTGAATACCTTCTATTTCTTTTTGCTGCCTTATTACTCTAGCTAGGACTTCTAATATGATATTGAATAAAGGTGGTGAGAGCAGGCACTCTTTTCTTGTTCTTAATTTCAAGGGGAAAGCTCTCAGTTTTTCTCCATTAAGTTTAATGCTGGCTGTTGGCTTTTCACATATGGCCTGCATAATATTGAGGATTTTGCCTTCTATTTCAATATTCTCTAAGGTTTTCATCAGGAAGAGTGTTGGATTTTGTCAAATGCTTTTTCTACATCCATAGAAATGATCATGTGATTCTTTTCCTTAGTCCTTTTGATTTGGTTTATAACACTGGTTGATTTTCTAATGTTGAACCATCTCTATATTCCTGGTATAAATCCCACTTGGTCATGGTGTATGATTCTTTTAATATACTATTGGATTCTGTTTGTAAGTTTGTCTTTTTTTGAGGATCCTTTCATCTGTATTCATAGGAGATATGGCCTATAGTTTTCTTTTCTTGTGGTGTCTTTATCTTGTTTGGGCATCAGGGTTAAGTTTGCTTCATAGAATGAAATAGGGAATATCCCTTCCTTCTGGGTCTTTTGGAAGAGTTTATACAGTATTAGTGCCAATTCTTCCTTAAACGTTTGGTAGAATTCCTTAGTGGAGCTATCTTCAAGCTTTTTTCTCAGGGAGAGGTTTTTGATCAGTAACTTGAATTCTTCACTTCTGATGGGTCTGTTGAGACTTGTCATTTCCTATTGAGTCAGTTTTGTTCATTTCCTCTAAGTTATCCAGTTCTTTTGTGTACAATTATTCATAATATTCTGTCATGATTCTCTTTATGTCTTTTGGGTCAGTTTTAATGTCTCATTCATTTTTTATTTTGGTTATTTTCATCTTTTCTTTGTCAGTCTAGATAAAATTTTGGCAATTTTATTGGTCCTCTCAAAAAACCAAGTTCTGTCTTTATTGATTCTCTCTATTGTTTTTCTGTTTTAAGTTTTATACATTTCTGCTCTGATCTTAGTTACTTCCTTTCTTCTGGTAGATTTAGGCTTAGTTTTCTCTTCTCTTTATATTTCCAAAATTTGCAGGATTAGGCTGTTGATTAGAGATCTTTTTTCCTTTTTCATGTAGGCAATTATTGCTATAAATTTCATTCTGAGTCCTGCCTTCAATGCATCTCATTGTTTTGGTACTTGTGCTTTTATTTTTCATTGACTCCAAGAACTTTGTGATTTCTTCTTTGACCCATTGGTTGTTTAACAGTGTGTAGTTTAATTTCCATGCTTGTTTACTTCTTTTTTTCTTCTGTTATTGATTTTAACTTCATTTTGTTGTTGTCAGAGAAAATACTTTGTACGATTAAATCCTTTATAATTTATCGGGACTTGCTTGGCTACGTAACATGTGGTCTATCCTTGAGAATGATCCATATATGTCTAGTAATTTTTAATTGGATGTTAGACATTGCTGTTTTTTTTTAATCACTGAACCTTGCTTGTATTTTCTTGTATTTATTTAAAGAGAATTGGAGCTTGTTCTGACTAGTAAAAAGTTTACTTGCAATTCAATTTGTTTTTAACCTCAAATCTTGAGTATACTTTCCTTGAAGGCTAATTCATCTCACTTCAAAGCCAAGGTTTTTTTTCATGTATGTGTGTGTGTGTGTGTGTGTGATATTTATGGAACACTCCAGGAACTCTTTACCTTTGCTAATAAACCAAACTAAACTCAATGCTACTGAGTCAATCCTAACTCATAGCAACTCCCCTTGGATTTCCAAGGCTGTATGTAAATCTTAATGAAAGCAAACTGCCTCATCTTCTTCCATAGAGTAGCTGGTGGGTTCAAACCACTGAACTTTTGATTAGCAGCTAAATGCCTTGCTGTTGTTGTTGTTGTTGTTGTTATGTGCCGTCGAGTCAGCCCTGACTCATAGCGACCCCTCCGTGGGTTTCCGAGGCAGTATCACTAAGGAAGTAGGATTGATTGCCCAACCTTCCTTCCGAGGAGTGGCTGGTGGGTTTGAACCGCCAGCCTTCTGGTTAGCAGTCAAGTGCCTTAGCCACTATGCTACCAGAGCTCCCAAATGCCTTGCTAATAGGAATTAAATAATTCCTAGCCCTCCTCTGAGAATTACTTGTTTTACTTTGCTAGTAATTGTTCTTTCTCCATAAATTGTTCCTTGTAGAATTTTACCTTCATATGCAAAGATTTGTATTTGGCCAAAGACTCCAGGAACTTCTACGGAGATTTATGGAAATCTTTCTCTTCATTGTTCCCTTGTTTCAGGTACTCTGTGTCACAAATTATGGTTCAACTTTATCATCTTAATGATGTTGCTGGGTTTGCCTTTCTTTTATTTCTGCTGCAGTCCAGAATTTGCCTCCAGGTAAAAAACTTAAAAAGTCATAAGGCTCACTTTGCTTTTCCCTTTCTTTTAGGTATCACAGTCTTGTGCTATTGTACCCCTCTGGTGTAAATGTTCATATGCTGGAAGCCACTAGAGTGAGTTCAATTTTTTATATCTTTTTTTTTTTTTTTAATTTATTATTTATTGTGATTTGGGTGAAGATTTACAGAGCAAATTCACTTTCCATACAGCAGTTCACATACACCTTGTCTCATGTCATTGACCACAGTTTACC
>NW_006921983.1:2248091-2257770 GCF_000298275.1 Orycteropus afer afer | reverse complement strand
AGAGATAAACGTTTCCTTCACTTTTACAATAACGGACTAATACAATATTTGTCCTTTTGTGATTGACTTATTTCACTCAGCATAATGCCTTCCAAAAAAAAAAAAAAAAACATTTTTAAGAAGCTCTGGTGGTGCTGTGGTTAAAGCACTAGCCTGCTAACCAAAACCCACCAGCTGGTCCACAGAAGAAAGGTGAGGCAATTTGTTCCTGTAAAGATGTACAGCCTTGGAAACCATACGGGACAGTTCTGCTCTATCCCAAAGTGTCACTATGAGTTGGAATTGACTTGATGGCAAGGGTTTGGTTTGGTTTCTTATATCTTTTTTTAAAGCATGAATGATTGTTGAATTTTATAAAATTACTTTTCTGAAACAAGCAAGTTCATATTGTTCTTTTTAAATCTCTTAGATTAGTTTGGTATGTTATCTTAGTAGATATTCTGATGTTGAACCATTTTACATTTCTAATTTAAACTCTTCTTTCCCATCATAAATTGTATTTATGCATTTCTGATTTTGATTTGCTAATATGTGGTGCAATGTCTAAGGCATTTGACTGCTAATCAGAAGGTTGGGAGTTCACCACCTGCTGCATGGAAGGAAGATGGGGCAATCGACTTCTATAAAGTTTAACTGCCTTTGGAACCCAATGAGGGTTGCTATGAGTTGGCATTGACTCGATGGCAGTGAGTTTGGTTTTATTTCATATTGTATTTAGGATTTTTGCATTTATGACCATAGGGAGGAATGGCCTATGACTGTTCTCGTATTTGCTGTCTTGATTCATTATTATTGTTTTGCTATCTTTATTAAATGAGTTGAGTAATGTTCCTTTTTAGTCTTTTAGCTAAAAGAAAGAAGTTTTTCCTTTCTATTCTTAGCTGTCATGAATGGGCGTTGACTTTTTCAAGTGTATTTCTGTATCTCATTTGCTTATTATAAAATTTTTCTCTATTAAGCTGTTAACATAATGAATGATGTTTAGATTCTTGTGATAAACCTAATTTTGTCATAGAAGATTATCTATTTTATTCAATGATAGATTGAGTTTGCTATTTTTTTTAAGGACCTTTACATTTGTGGTCATTAGCAAAATTGTGTTGAAATTTTCAGTTTTTATATTGCCTTTGTTTTGAATCAATATTTTACTAGGACTTATAGAGTGAGTTGAGGAAAATACTACTATTTAAGTTCTCTGAAAAACTTTAAGTGGCTCAAAGTTTTGCTAAAAGTACTCTACAAATTTATCTGTATTTTTTTGAGGGGTGGGGACAGCAATTTTGGAGTACTGATTAAATTTCTTTAAAGATCACTAGTTTATTTAGGTTGTCAGTGTCTTTTTCAGTTACTTTTAATAATTTATGTTTTCACAGAAAAGTTGTTAGCTTTATCTAATTTTTCAAATGTGTTGAGTTAGTGTTAGTCATATTCTCTGAGGAGGTTTATTCTATTTTATTAGAAGTTATGTTCCATTTTTCTTTATTAAAATGCTTTCTTTTAATTTTTTGTTTTTGATGAACACCAGTGTATTTCTATCTCATTACTTATTCTTTTTATACTTATTAGAAAATCAGCTTTGATTTTGTTAATATTTTTCTGTTCTTAACAACAACAGAAAAAGAATCCAACCTTCTTTATTTATTTTCTTTGTACTACTACTGGAGTGTCATTGATCTTTTTTCCTAGTTTCTTAAGATGAAAACCTAACTAATTTATTTTCTTTCTTTTTCTTACTTAATTTAGTCCTGTACATTTGTTTCTAAGACTGCTTCAGCTGCACTCTACAAGTTTATAAATGCCATAATTTATTTGTTGGTCTCTTCTAAATATTTTATAATTTCTCTTCTGAGTTCTTCAGTCTCTTAGTTATTTAAAAGTACAGCTGTTGGTTTCCAAACACATGAAGTTTTTTTTTTTTGGGGGAGGGGCTTTTTAAAAGTTGAGTTCAAATTTAATTGTAGTTGGGAAGAGAATATAATCTAGATGATACAAATTACTGAATTTTAATTCAGTCATACCTTAAAACCTAGCACTTGGTGCCTAAGGCATTTGACTGCTAACCAGGAGGTTGGCGGTTCAAACCCACAAGCCACTCCTTGGAAGGAAGATTGGGCAATATACTTCTGTATAGCATCTGTACTTCTGTACAGTATCTCTGGAGAGATACTTCCTTGGAAACCCAAGGAGGGGTCACTATGAGTTGGAGATGACTCAACGGCACATAACAACAATAACAACATTCAATCAATACTTCAAAAAATGTATGTCATTTCCTTTCTCCTTTCCTTCTTCCCTCATCTGCCCCACCCTCCCTCTCTCCTTCTCTCTCTTTCTTTCTTCCTTTTGATGCAGACATATCAAGTTTGTTAATTTTATTGTTGAAATCTTCTCTATCCTTACTGAGCTCTGGTGATATAGTGGTTAAGGCATTTGGCTGCTAAACCAGATGTTGGTGGTTTGAACCCACCACACACTCCAAGGAAGAAAGATGAGACAATCGGCTTCCATAAAGATTTACAGCCTTGGGAGCCCAATGGTTCCCAATCCCAAATGGAGATTGCTATGAGTAGGAATTGACTAAATAGCAGTAAGTTTGGTTTTTAGTTTATATCCTTGCTAGCATTGTTTCCTCCTTTATCTATGAGGTTTTAATAGACCTATGTTATATTATACTCTTATAATAATTGTGGTTTTGTTAATTTCTCTATTAAATTGTGTCAGTTTATATTTCAAAGTTTTGTTATTATGTGGATTTTCCTTTTTATCATTTTTCAGTGTTTCCCTTTATCTTGGATAATACTTTTAAACTTAATTCTATTTAATGTTAGTGACACATCTTTTTAAACTTAGTTATTTTAACATTTCTGTGAAAAAATGTTTTAGGAATGTCTCTAGTATGCAATATGTAGCTGGTTTTTATTGTTCAAACCAATCCTTATTTATTTATTTATTGTGCTGTAGGTGCAAATTTACCGAGCAGAGTTTGTTTTACATTTAACATTCATGTACATTTGGTTTCACTCCCCAGTTATCATCCCAAACCCTAACCCACTTTCCTCCCCTTCCTTCCCAGTAACCACCCCCCCCCATGTCCCTCATAGTTATGCATTCCTCAGAAGGAAGGTTGGGCAATCTACTTCCACAGTGATATCGCCTCAGAAACCCAAGGAGGGGTCGCTATTAATCGGGTCCAACTTGACGGCAGTGTGCTGCTGCTACTGTGTATGTTCTGCATTTCCTCCATGTGAATGTTGCCGCTCTGGTGGCCTGTGGTCGATTGCTCCAAGGGATGCATCCCCATAGAGTATGTGGGTGCATTACCCTGGGTTGAGTGGTCTGCGTGTATGTCTTGTTTACTATTGGGCTAAGAGCCAGCTCCTGGGAGTGAGTTTTTCCAGGCCCGACATGTATCCTAGGGCCATAGTATTGGGGGTCCCATCAGACTCCATCCTACCAGTAATTCTGGTCATTATTTTGTTTTTGGATCTTGTTCCATGTTTTTCCTCCCACTCTATCCAGGATCTCCAGTTTTGATCCTTTACCAAGTGGTTGGCATTGGTAGCCAGGTACCATCTAGTTCTTCTAGTCTTGATGTCCATCCTGTCCTAAGGCTGATTGCTTCCAAATGCCCTTGTTTTTTTGCACTATTCTTCGCTTCCAACAATAGGAGACCATTATATGCATCTTGGATGACTGCTTGAAAGCTTTCAAGACCCCGGTTGCTACTCACCGATGTAGGTTGTGGAATAAAATTTTTATGTGTTTTGTTGTGCCAATTGAGTCTGGTGTCCTGAGTCAGTAGATTCGTTGGATGTCTCTCCCACATTGTCTGACTGTCTGTGAGGGATTGCTCCATATCTGTTTTCTGGTGTTTCTATAAGGATTGCAGGTATTTTGTATCACTGCTATCTGTGCAAGATTAGCCTCAGCTGAATTTATCCTTGCTCTAGAGTATAATCCTGTTCACCAACCCCTGACTGATCTTCTCAGATATTTATGTTTATCCATAAGCTGTTGTTCTGTGTGGATGGTAATGCAGTATTGTGGATATACTGGTATTATCTTCTGTCATCTAGATCTTATGTGCACAATCCGGTGTCCTCCCTTTCCCCAAAGTTATCATGGTGATCACAGACTCTTTCCACACCATCCCTCCCCTAACCCACCTCAGTGTGTGGCCCCCAACAAGCCCAAAGTTATTCCCTCCCCTTTCCTCCCCACCCCGGTAACCTACAAAGTGAGTTCCCTTCCTTAAGCAAAACATTCCTTGTCTTTTTACAGTAATGGGCTAATACAATATTTATCTTTCTGTGACTGACTTATTTCATTCAGGATAATGTCCTCTAGGCTCATCCACATTGTGAGATGATTCTCATATCCTTCTTTGTGTTTTAATGTAGCATAGTATTCCTTTGTGTGAATGTGCCATAATTTGGTTATCTGTTCATCCGTTGATGGGCATTTAGGTTGTTTCCATCTCTTTGTGCATGTCCTGCCTCTCACTTCTTTAGGATATATTCCTAGTAATGGAATTGGTGGATCAAATGGTATTTCTAATATCAGTTTTTTAAGGAAACACTGTACCAATTGCCACAATGGTTTTACCATTTCACATTTACCATTGTAAATGTACCAATTAACATTTTAATCCCACCAGCAGTGGATAAGAGTTCCAATCTCTCTGCAACTTTGCCAGCATTTGTTATTTTCTGTCCTGTTGAACTTTGCTATTATTGCTGGGTTGAGATGATATCTCATTGTTTTGATTCGCCTCTCTAACGGTGGTGTAGTGCCTAAGGCATTTGACTGCTAACCAGAAGGCTGGCGATTCAAACCCACCAGCCACTCCTCAGAAGGAAGGTTAGGCAATCTACTTCCATAGTGATATCACCTCGGAAACCCAAGGAGGGGTTGCTATGAGTTGGGTCTGACTCGATGGGAGTGTGTTTGGTTTTTTTGGTTTAATGACTAAAAATCGTGGGCAATTCCTCATATGTTTGTTGGCCGCCAGCATATCATTTTTAGTGAAGTGTCTGTTCATGTCTCTTGCCTGTTTTTGAATTGGATTGTTTGTCTTTTTGGTGTTGAGGTGTTGAAGTTTTCTATAGATTTTGGAGATAAGTCCTTTGTCAGATAGGTCACAGGCAAATATTTTCTCCCAATCTGTAGGTTCTCTTTTACCCTTTTGATGAAGTGTTTTGATAAGCATAAGAATTTAATTTTTAAAAGGTCCTGGTCACCTAGCTTCTCTTCTACCACCTGTGCATTCTGGGTTATGTTTGATAGTCTATTTATGCCACAAATTAGGGCTCCTAGATTTGCCCCTATTTTTATCTTCGGTGAATTTTATAGTTTTAGGTTTGACATTTAAGTCTTTGATCCAAATTGAGTTTGTTTTTATGCATGGGGTGAGGTATGGGTCTTGTTTCATTTTTCTGCAAGTGGATATGCAGTTTTGCCAGCACCATTTGTTAAAGAGGCTATCTCTTCCCCATTTAATGGGTTTTTGGACTTTTGCCAAAGATCAGCTGTCCATAGATGGATGGGTCTATTTCTGGGTTTTTTATTCTTTTCCATTGGTCTATCTGTCTATGATTGTACCAATATCACACTGTTTTAACTAATGTGGCTGTGTAGTAGGTTTTAAGATCTAGGAGTGTGAGACCTCCCACTTTGTTCTTCTTCTTCAGTAGTGCTCTGCTTATCCGAGGTCTCTTTCCTTTCCATATGAAGTTAGTAATTGGTTTATCCATGTCCTTAAAAAATTTTGTTGTATCCTGATTGGGATTGCATTGAATGTGTAGATTGCTTTAGGTAGTATTGACATTTTCACAATATTCAGTCTACTTATCCATGAACAAGGCAGGTTCTTCCATTTATGTAGATCCCTTGTCTACTGTAGTAGTGTTTTATAGTTTACTTTGTATAGGTCTTTTGTGTCTCTGGTAAGATTTATTCCTAGATATTTTGTCTTTTTAGTAGCTATTGTAAATGGTATTGTTTCCCTTATTTCCTTTTCAGAGGTCTCTTTGCTGGTGTAGAGGAATCCAACTGATTTTTTGTATGTTGACCTTGAATCGTGCTACTTTGCTGAACCTCTCTATTAGTTCCAGTAGTTTTTTTTTTTTTTTTGCTAGTCTCTTGGGTTTTTTATGTATGGGATCCACCAATAGAGATAGCTTTACTTCCTCTTTGCCAATTTGGATGCCTTTTATTTTACTTTCTTGCCTTGTTGCCCTGGCTAGGACTTCTAATACAATGTTAAATAGGAGTGGTGATGGGGGTATCCTTGTCTTGTTCCCATTCACAAGGGGAATACTTTGAGTCTTTCTTCATTAATAATAATATTGCCTGTTGGCTTTGCATACATGCCGTTTATTATGTTGTGGAATTTCCCTTATATCCCTATTATGCTGAGAGTTCTGAACAGGAACGGGTATTATATTTTATCAAATGCCTTTTCTGCATTGATTAATATAATCGTATGGTTCTTTTGTTTTATTTACGTGGTGGATTACATTGATTGTTTTTCTGATGTTGAATCACCTTGTAAACCTGGTATGAATCCCACTTGGTCAGGATGTATTATTTTTTTGATATGTTGTTGGATTCTGTTGGCTAGGATTTTGTTGAAGATGTTTGCATCTATGTTCATGAGGGATATTGCTCTGTAGTTTTCCTTTTTAGTGGTATCTTTCCCTGGTTTTGGTATTAGTGTTATGCTTGCTTCATAAAATGAGTTTGGGAATATTCCATCTTTTTCTGTGTTCTGGAATAGCTTGAGTAGTACAGGTGTCAACTCTTCCCTGAACATTTGGTAAAATTCCCCAGGGAAGCCATCAGGTCCAGAACTTTTTCTTGTGGGAAGTTTTTTTTATGACCTGTACAATTTCTTCTTTTGTTATGGGTCTGTTCAAGTATTCTATCTCTGAGTGGGATAGTTTAGGTAGGTCTTGTGATTCCAGAAACTTGTCCATCTCTTCTAGGTTCTCAAATCTGTTGGAGTACGGTTTTTCATAATATTGTCAGTTTCTTTTTCATTTCAGTTGGTTCTGTTGTGACGATGTCCTTTTTATTTACTATTCTAGTAATTTGCATCTTCTCTTTCTTTTCTTTTGTTAGATTTGCCAATGGTTTGTCGATTTTGTTAATCTTTTTGAAGAGCTAGCTTCTTGTTTTGTTGACTTTTTCTATTATTATTTATTTATTTATTTTTGTTTTCTGTTTCACTTATTTCTGCTTTGATCTTTATTATTTCCTTACTTCTAGATATTGTAGGATCTTTTCTTGTTCTTTTTCTAATTGATGGAGTTGTTGAGTTATTTTTTTCTTTCCTCTTTTTTTGATGTATGCATTTATTGCTATAAACTAACCTCTGAGTACTGGTTTTTCTGTGTCCCATAGGTTTTGGTAAGATGTTTTTTCATTCCCATTCATTTTAAGGAATTTTTTTTTTATTTCACTTTTTCTTTCTTTTATTATCCAGTAGTTTTTGAGCAGTGCATTGTTCAACTTCCACGTTTGAAGTTTTTCCCTTGATCGTCTTGTTATTAATTTCTAATTTTATAACATTGTAGTCTGAGAAGATGCTTTGTAGTATTTCAATGTTTTTGAATTTTTTGAGGCTTGTTTTTGTCCTAACAGGTGATCTATTCTGGAGACTGATCCATGTGCACTACAGAAGAATGTGAATTTTGCTTTTGTTGGGTGAAGTGCTTTCTATATGTCTTTGAAGGTGAGTTGGTTGATTGTATTGTGGAGTTCTTCTGTATCTTTATTGATTTTTTTTCTAGTTGATCTGTCCCTCCTTGAAAGTGTCTTGTTAAAGTCTCCTACTACTATTGTAGAGTTGTCTATTTTCTCTTTCAATTCAATTAATATTTGCTCCACATATTTTGGAGCACTTTCATTGAGTGCATAGATATTTATTATCATAATGTATTCTTGGTCAATTGACCTTTTCAACATCATATAGTGACCTTCTTAGTCTCTTATGTTGTTTTTCACCTTAAAGTCTATTTTATCAGAAATTAATAATGGCACTCCTGCTCTTTTCTGGTTACCATTGGCTTGGTATATTTTTTTTCCACCCCTTAGCTCTTAGTTTGTTTTTGTCTTTGTGTCTAAAGTGGGTCTCTTGTAGGCAGCATATCAATGGGTTTTCTTTTCTTATCCACTCTGCCACTTTCTTTCTCTTGACTGGTACATTTAGTCCATTCACATGTAATTAGTGATAGATATGAATTGATTGCTGCCATTTTATTGTATTTTTTTGTCATGTTGTTGGAGTTTCCTTGGTCCATATACTTTTCTGTGCTAAGTTCATTTTGTTGTTAAGTATTTCCTCTCTTTTCTTCTTTATTGTTGGCTTTGTGTTTACTAAACCCATATGTTTTCCTTCCTTCTGGGTTTGCTTAGGGGGATTGTTTATTTTCTCTGTGGTTACCTTGGGGTAAATTCTTGTCCCTATATTTTTGGAACAGTCTGTTCTATGAGGACATTGTCCTGTTTTCCTCTCAATTTGGAAGTTTTGTACCTAGAGCTTTTATTCCTTCTATTTGGTTAGTTGCTGTTGTCATGTGCAGATTGACTTCCTTGTTTTTTAGTGTACAATGTTTTGTGGTCTTATTTTGAGTATTTATATCTGATTTGGCTTTAATGTTGATGTCAAGTGTTCTGATTTTGTTGTTCTCTGTTGTGGGTTCTCTATTGGAAGGATTTTCTTAAGCATTTCTTATAGGGTTGGTCTATTTTTCACAAAATCCCTTAATTTCTGTTTGTCTGAGAATGTCTTGATTTCACCTTCATGCTTGATGGACAGTTTGGCTGGAAATAGGATTCTTGGTTGGAAATTTTTTCCTTTCAGTGTTTTATATACACCATCCCATGCCTTCTTGCCTGCATGGTTTCTGCTGAATAATCAGAACTTACCTTCTGTTTGATAGTTTTAAGTGATGTTTCTTTTGTCCTGGACAGCTCTCAAGATTCTTTCTTTGTCTTTGGTTTTGGAGAGTTTGATTATGATGTGCCCTGGTGTTTTTCTCTTGGGATCGACCCTGTATGGGGTTCTTTGAGCTTCTTGGACAAATATATTTTCTTCCTTCATGATATGGGGGAAATTTTCTGTTAGTAGGTCTTCCACAATTTTCTCAGTGATTTTATTTTTCTGTTCCTGTTCTAGAATTCCAATGACATGTATGTTGTTTCTTTTCATGTTGTCCCATATAACTCTTAGTTTTCTTCATTTCTCTTAAATCTTTGTTCTGATTTTTCTTCATATAGGCTGGTGTTAAGGGATTTATCTTCTAGTTGGGAAATGCATTCTTCAGCCAGTTCTAACCTATTCTTTTGTGCTTCTGCTGTGTTGTGTAATTCTGTAATTTTGGTATTCATCTTCTGGATTTCTAACTGCTGTTTTTGTGTGAGTTCTGATTCTGTATTAATCTTGTTATTTTGTTGTTGAATGGTTTTCTTGAGTTCTTTCAGCATACTGTCTGTGTTCTACCTGATTCTTTTTGGGGTTTCCTTGAACTTTGGTAGAGGTCTATAAACATACCCTTTAAATTCCCCTCAGATAATTCTATTACCTCCTCTTCCTTCATATTTAATGACACTGTTTGGGATTTTATTTCTATTGTCTTATCCTGTTTTTTTTTTTTTTTTTTTTTTTTTTTTTTTT
>NW_006921983.1:2237575-2243791 GCF_000298275.1 Orycteropus afer afer | reverse complement strand
GTTAGCAGTCAAGTGCTTTAGCCACTATGCTACCAGAGCTCCTAACTCTTCTTTGGTCTTCCTTATTCATTGTCCAGCTTTCACATGCATATGAGGTGATTGAAAACACCAAGACTTGGGTTAGGTGCACCTCAGTCTTCAAAGAGACATCTTTGTTCTTAAGCACTTTAAAGAGGCCTGCGTCTAATGGCCTTCAGTTTTAGAAAATCTTCAGTCATTATCTCTTCAATTATTGCTTCTTTGCCATTCGCTCTAGCCTCTTTTTTGAATCTTCCAATTTATCCTTTATGTTTATCCAGCTCCTATATATTTTATTTTTTTTAATCTCTGTGTCTTATATTTTGATTTTCTCAGATTTCTTATTTACTTCCTTTCAAGTCACATATTCTTTCTTTCTTCTTCTTCTTTTTTTTTTTGCTGGTTGTTACATCATAATTTTTGTGGATAAAATTTCTTACTTTTTTCTGGATCATCCTACCATCTTTGTTGAATGGTTTCATCACCCAGACAGAATTTATATTTTGATTGTTAATTTTGTTGGCTATCTTTCTTATAATTTTTTTTTTATGTATTGTGCAATGTTGATGTGTAGTTAGATTTTGACAGGTAGTTTCCCCCTCCCCCACTCCTATACCCTGGCTTCTGTGTTAACACTTCCTTGTTTGATTATATTGCTGTTTCTTCTACCCAACCTGCTGAGACTTCAGTGTAGAAGTAACTTTTGTATTATTATTGTTATTTTTTAATCTGCAAACCACTGTGATAGTTTGTCTATTTCAAGCTCAGTCACCAAATTATCAGGAGGTTTGGTTCAGTTCCAGGTCACTAGACATTTGTATCCCTCATCTTCTTTAGGTCTCCTCCATCTTAGTTTAATCCGTAAAAAACAAAAACAAAAACAAAAAACCCATTGCCACTAAGTCAATTCCAACTCATAGCAACCCCCATTGGGTTTCCAAGGCAGTAAATCCATAGCTCCAGATACTGATTGCCAGCACTGTTTTTCCCCCTGTAGCTTGTTTCTTTATCAGCTAGAAGTCTCATTCCAGTTCCTGGCTCTAAAAGCTACCCTAACTCTGATCCTTTTCTGTGTGAAGCTTTTGCCCCTTGCCCCTCACAGAGGCTCTCATTGCTGTCCCAGTCTATCTCCAAACCTGGCTTCTAGCAAACCTACCCTACTCTCAGCTTTATATTTTTATGTCACTTTGGTTCATAGAGATATTTAGCTAATTTTGAGTTTAAGCATGCCTCCTTCACACTTTGATAGATTTTACCTATCATTTTAAGAGTTTGGAGCTGAAAGGGTATTTCAAAAGCTAGCTCTACTATGACATCTTGACCGAAAGACTCCAAAAGAATATTAATTTATTTATCTATGTGATCAACTTTTTATTTAGAAAAATTCCAAACATAAAGGGAAGATGAAAGAATGGTATCAGGAGCACACATATACCTTCCACATGAATTAATCACTTGTTAACACTTTTGCCACATTTTCTTTGTACCTTTCCATATATTTATACAGTTTCTTTGCTGAACCATTTAAACATAATTTCAGACTTTATTACATTTCACTCCTTAATATATCGGCATGCATCTCTAATAGAGCCTTTTAGAGCTTTGCAGTAATCTAACCTTTTGATGGATAACAGATATCATTTTGATACCTCCTCTTATCATTATTATATATAAATGTTTTCTATCTACTCAAAGGATGGTAATTATAGTAAAGGGGCCTTTCCAAAAATGTTAATGAAGCCAAACTGTTTCCTGCTAAGTGTATGTCTATTTTCTTGTTAACAACAGATTCGTGCTGTTTCTCAGCTTTGTATCTGAGATCATGTGTGCATTTTCTTTATTTGTCCCTCTTCAACTAACACATAAAAAAATATTTTACATTATTACTTTTAATAATGTGTTTTTTTCAGGTCCATACTTCTAACACTAGTATATTTCTCAAGTCCACTCACTAAATGTGTTGGATATGGAAGAACTTGAGCATATGATTCACAAAAACATGCTTAAATGAAAATGCCATAGTATTAGTGAAGAATATGTTATTTTAGTTGCAGGAAATTAAAAACAATTTTACTTCAAATTACTGACTAATGTGTTCCAAAGTTTCTCACATTTAGGTTTTTTTTCTAAAGTTATTTGTAAAATAGACATTTTTAATTTTTTGATTTAGATTTCAAATGTATCTGCTATATTATTCATTTGCATTTTAAATATGTGTTTAAGAATAGTGGGTGAATGCAACCTGTCTTTATTTACCCTGTATTCTGTGTAATGAGAAGGAAATCTGTTTGATTATTCAATATATATGGGCATATAGTACCTGGTATAATTGCAAAATAGGAAGTAAATGCATGTAGGCCAGAGTTAAAGGAAACAAAAGAGCTCTGGTGGTACAGTGGTTAAAGCTCTTGGCTGCTAACAGAAAAGTCGACATTTGAATCCACCAGCTGCTCTGTAGGGGGCAGAAGTGGCAGTCTGCTCCTGTAAACACTGCAGCCTTGGAAACCCTATGGGGATGTTTTACTTTGTCCTATATAGTTGCTATATGTGTCAGAATCTATTAGATGTCAGTGAATTTGGTTTTGGTTTTAGGAGGTTGTTGAACCAGTTTAGTGATTCTGACTTAACACAAAATCTTGTTATAAGTAATCAAAACAAATATTTCTTAAGTTAAATTAATAAGTAGATTCTAGAGGCTGGGTTGGCATGTTTATTATAATGGAACAGTAGAAATACAGGGTCATGGTCTTTTCCTTCCAGTTCAGTTTTCCTTTTGTGTATTGCTATAGCTTGCATTCTTGCCCTACTTCTTCATTACTCTCTATATCCACATATTTTGCCATGTTACTTTGTAGTTTCACCCAGTAAAAGTGTGGAATATCTTTCCTGTCCCCTGATTTTGGGTTCAGCCATGTGACTTGCTTTGGCCAATAGAATGAGGCAGATGTGATGGTATGCCAGTTAAAGCCTGGGACTTAAGAGGCTTTTGTGTTCTTGCTCACTCTCTAGCACCTCTTCCTTTCCTTTGGGAACTTGCCCAGAATATCCTACTATTCACATGAAGAGACACAAGGAGCAGAATGTTCAGCAGCTCTAATTGAAACCAGCCTAGAAAAGCTGACCTTCAGCTTTATGAGCCAAATGCTTCTTGTGTATTCCTGAAATTTTGTGATATTTGTTATGCAGCATTATTGCACCTATAGGTATCCTTATAGTTTTTAAGGAAGACTTGAGACTCCAATATACTTTCTTTTTTGTCACTCAATATAATACAAAATGTAATAATTAGTAATGAAACATGCTATTTATTTTGATAGTTTTGAAATAAAAATAATCCAAGTACTATAAACAGGAAAGTGTCCTTATGGTGGTTGACTTTAGACTTAAAACCTTTATTTTGAAGACAACAAATAGCTATAATGAATTATTAACAGCCAGAGCTCCAGCTAGAACCCTGGTTTCTGGACTTTTGCTCCAAGGCTTTTTCTTGTACATCCAGATTTTTTTTTTTTTTTTAAATAATGAACAAAACTATAAGACTTCACATAAGACAAGTGATAAGTTAAAAAAAAAAACACCTTATTTTCTGTAGTTGATCTTAATATAGAGACACTTTGAACCTATAAAATGTTTTAGTGTTTAAGTTGTATTAAATAGGCTCTGTGAGGATTCATCGGGCCTTAGCTTTAACTGAGAAGTAGCAGGACTACTGTTAATTCTTGTGTTCATAGGCACAAGATGTCACTATTGTGCTTACTGTAGAGATAATATTCTGGTTGCAATTTTAATGCCTTTAATGGTTTGCCTTTTTAGCCCAGAGTGAACTAATCAAACAGCCTGTGCTAGGACATAAATCATGGTATATTCCTGGGGAACCTCCGATGAAATAAATCAAGGAATTTTTTTTTCCCAATCAGTTCTTCAATCACTCTTTTTAGTCACGTAGAAAATATGGTCCATGGTATATTTACAGTTTGATAGTAAGGAGATGTTTAACATCATGTGAGAGATTAAAAATGACAAGTTATATGGTGAAGAGTGTGAAAATGTGTTTACACTGACATGTAATATCTAGGTTGATCTACAACTCAATAATAGATATCATAAATCTAATGGCAGGCCTACAAAATTGTGCATTACATAAGCTAATATCATAGGTCAACATATTCAAATTATATGCTGTCCTATATATAGGAAGATGATAGTACTGATCTACTATCAATCAAACATGCACTTAGAGGTAGTGTCTTCTTTTCTAATGGTTGGCTTCCAGTGTTCATGCCTCTCACTCTTTGTTCTAAGTTTATAATTTTTGATATGTGTGTATATATATATATATACGTATATGTATATCAGCCAGTGTCTATTTTCAAAGAATTAAAACTTATTTTCTTGAAAATGTTAATGGCAAACAAATCCAAGGAAATAATTTTATTCTACTTCTTCTTCCAAACACATTCTAATTCTCATAAGAGTACCATAGACTGTAAATTTTTTTTAAATTTTATTTTTAAATGAAACTTTTAAATATTAGGTAAAACATTAATGTAAAAGCCAAACTGAAAAATCACCAAGGTTAATAAAATTATATGTAAAGTAAAAAAAATAGCTTCACTGTGACTGAAAGCCTGGGGAGTTCTAACAAGCACTTTTGTTTTTTTTTCTTAGGGACTGTCTTCCCCTCATTTTTCTTCCAAACAAATAAAATAAAAATTTACCTAGACTTCCACACACATGCACACACACACACACACACACACACACCATTTTGTAGTTTTCAACTATGTTACACAATGTTATAGACTGAATTATGTCCCCAAAATATGTGTCAATTTGTCTACGCTATGATTCCCAGTATTATGTGATTATCCTATATTTTGTGTTCTAATGTAATTATCGTATCTGTTGTAAATTGTCACCTTTATGATGTTAATGAGGCAGGATACAATCTACAGGACTAGGTTGTATCTTGAGTCAATCTCTTTTGAGATATAAAAGAGAGTAAACAAGTGAGCAGAGATCAGAAAGAACTGACAACCACCAAGAAAGAAGAATTGGGAGCAGAATGTATCCTTTTGACCTGGAGTCCTGTGCTGAGAACTTCCTAGACCCAGGGGAAGACTGATGCCAAGACACATGAAGATCTCCCTTAGATGTTGAAAACAGACAAAGATCTTCGTTCAGAATTCACAGAGAGATAAAGCCTCCCCTGAGAGCTAGTGCCCTGAATTTAGACTTCTAGCCTCCTAAACTGTGAAAGAATAAATTTCTGCTTGTTAAAGCTATCCACTTGAGGTATTTCTGTTATAGCAGCACTTGGTAACTAAGACATGGATTAATATTTTTCAAATTGGTCAGGATTATATGTTTGTACCAATCCATATTCTTTTGCACTCTACTGCACTTGAAACCAATAGGAAGTATTTATGAAATGATGATCCTGGTTAGTAGTGGGATTCTGACTGTCAATTAGATTTTAATTTTTTTTTGTTTATATTCATATAAACAAGTATTTCAATTTCACAGCAAAATAATAGCTGCTGTACTGTAGTACCTAAGGCACTTGACTGCTAATCAGAAGGCTGGTGGTTCAAACCCACCGGCCACACCTCGGAAGGAAGATGAGGCAATCTACTTCCGTAGTGATACTGCCTCAGAAACTCAAGGGAAGGTCACTATGAGTCGGGTCTGACTTGACGGCACATAACAACAACAACGTGTGGAATATAAAGGAAGAGTAAGCCATGGCAACTATTCCAAGACTTTGGAAGACAGTAGATAGATATAATGATAATTATTATGTTATGACCAACAGTAGTGGATTAAGTCCATCTATAAAATAAAACTATATGACCATAAAAAATAGTGATTATTAAGAAAATAAATAAATAAAAGAGAGAAAGAGAGAGAGACTGAGGTTTGACTAGAAGCTATTATAATGTTTTTAAATTCAATTTCAAAATAGTCTGTAATGTAAGGATTTCTGGGGCAAGGTACTATTTCCAAAGCATTTTACTTTTATCATTTCCAAACTGCTTTCTACCCAACACTTTATTTAAGGTTACTTGAGTTGAGCTCTGGTGGCACTGTGGTAAAGCATTTGGCTGCCAACCAAAAGGTTGTTGGTTTGAATCCACCAGGTGTTCCATGGGAGAAAGATGAGACAGTATGCTTCCATAAAGATTAACAGTCTTGGAA
>NW_006921983.1:2234494-2237475 GCF_000298275.1 Orycteropus afer afer | reverse complement strand
TTTTTTTTTTTAATTCAGGTGTGCTGGGTTGCTCTGCAGTTTTCTTTGTGAAGATGGAATCACTGTATGGAATGTGAATGCAGTTCTCTCTTTGTCATGAAGGGAGTTTAGGATTTGAGCCGGTAGGTGTTGTGGTGGGTTAATGTGGTTTTTCTATTGGATAAGTTGGGGGAGAGGCAGGGAAAGGAGGAAGAAAAGCAGAAAAAAAAGCTCCAAGGCATCAGTAGCCAATCACAGGGCTTTGAGTAGACTGTTAATGATGACATTATACTGTTACTTACAGGCCCACAACTCAAGTTTGGCAAAAACCCCAATGGTTAGGGGGCGGCCACTTTCCGCCAGATTCAGACAGTCCCAAAAACCCTGTGCTCCAGGACCCTCTGTGCCAAAAAGCTGTCCTGGGATAGCAGCTTTTACCAGTGCCACGAGTTAGTCCCAGAGTCTGCGCAAGTTAGTCCCAGGGTTTTCCCACTTGTGGTGACCTTCCCTCTCTGCTTCCAGTCCAGTAGCATCTGGAGCCAGAAGGATCTCTGCTCCCTCCCTGTGGTCCCAAGTTTACCGATAAAAGTGGGTGCTGAAGGTAGGTCCGTGGAGTGGTTGCAAGTCCTCCAGTGTGATCTCTCCACAGCCCCAGGGAGCTCTCTGATGCCCCATCTCACTGGCTGGTTGGTGCTCTGTAGTGCAGGTTCATCTATTTTATTTATTTATTTTTTTTCTTTCCAGGTAATTACACTGCCTCTCCCTTCTAATCCTACTCCCCTGAGTTTGGCATGCTCTGATTTAATGAGCTGCTCAGAGCACCAGAATACCTGCTTCAAACTGCTGCACCTAGTTTTTCAGGCACTAGGATGCTAGAGGGAAACTAGCGTGTGGGCTACAGATTAGACACCATCTTTGATGCCCCCAATCCTTATGTTTTGATATATGAGTTTACTTCATTTATATGTACTTGAATTATTGAAGCATTTGTACTTATTTTAATAATTTCATGAAATGTTTAATCTGTACCAACTTTTTTCTTTGGTTTATTTTCCTGTTTTTGTTGTATCAATAACAAATTTTACATTTTGCTGCTTCTCCTTTTTATTTTCTTGGTAAGTTAAGATGCTATAAGTTGCATTTATTTTTTTAATGTTTACCTTTAAATACTTCAACATGTTTTCTTAAATATTTTCCCTCAACATCTAAAGTGAACTGGTACTTCTTTTCTTCTCCCAAAAAACTCAAGGATTTCAGCACACTTTATGCTCTAAATATTCTCATTTTGTTAAAAATAATTTCATTGTATCTTTATTTCTGAGACAGACAAATTAATTTCCACTATGATTCTCAACATTAAATTACTGACATGTCTTATCAAATTTGAGAATGTATATTTTCTTGAATCCCACATCTCTCTGTGTTCTTTTTTCTTACTGATCAAATCTTTTAATGGCTTTTTCTATTAGGCTCCATGGGTGGTATGATTGTCTGAATAATTGTCCCTCAAATATGGCTATCTTCTAATATCTAAAACCTGTGACTATATTATTCTATATGGCAAAAGTAACTTTGCAGATTAATACTGTTAAAGATCATGAGATGAAGGGCTCATCATGTATTATCTGGGTGGATCAAATTATCTAAATTATCACACTAAAACTCTCACTCACTGCCATTGAGTCAATTCCAACTCATAGTGACCCCCATTGGGTTTCCAAGGCTGTAAATCTTTATGGAAGTAGATTGCCCTCATCTTTCTTCCGTGGAACAGCTGGTGGGTTTGAACCTTCTGGTTAGCACCCAAATGCCTTCTTCACAATGCTACCAGAGAGTCTTCTAAATAATCAAAGCGATCCTTAAAATAAGGACGCAGTAGAATTAGAGGGAAAGATATGATTATGAAAGTATAGGTTTGAGTGATGTGCTCTGAAGATGAAGAAAGGCCCAAATGCCAAGGAATTCAAGCAGCTTCTAGATAAAGGAAAAGGCAAGGAAATAGATTCTCCCCAAGAAGAAGTCACAGAAGGAACATACCTGAAAGATTAATTTGGATTTCTGTCCTCTTGCACTATAAGATAAAAAATTTATTTTAAGCCACTAAGTTTGTGGTAATTTATTACAGCAGCGATAGTAAACTAATGCACTTGGTAACTACCCTTCATATGTATATGTTTGAAAATGCTTTTTGTTTTGTTCTCACTCTTAAATAATAATTTAAAACCAAAAAAGCAAACTCACTGCCTTCAAGTTAATTTTGACTCATCGAGACCCTCTTTGGATTTCCAAGGGTAAATCTTTATGGAAGTAGATAGCCCCATCTTCCTTCTGTGAAGTGGCTGGTGGTTTGAACTGCTAACCTTTTGGTCAAGTCAAGTGCCATAGGCATTGTGCCACCAAAACAAACAAACAAAAAAACCAAACTCACTGCCATCGAGTCAGATCTGACTCATAGCGACCCCTCCTTGAGTTTCTGAGGCTGTATCACTATGGAAGTTGATTGCCCAATCTTCCTTCCGAGGAGTGGCTGATGAGTTTGAACCTCCAGCCTTCTGGTTAGCAGTTAAATGCCTTAGGCACTAGATCACTAGAGCGCCCTCATTGTGCCACCAGAGCTCCTTAAATAATAGTTTGTTGTTGTTGTTACATGCCATCCAGTCGGATCTGATTCATAGCTACCCCTCCTTGGGTTTCTGAGGCATTATCACTACGGAAAGCCCCTCTGGTGGCATAGTGGTTAAAGCATTGGGCTGCTAACCAAAAGATCAGTGGTTCAAATCCACCAGCTGCTCTGCAGGAGAAAGACGAGGCAGTCTGCTTCTGTACAGATTTATAGCCTTGGAAACCCTATGAGGCAGTTGTACTCTGTCCTATAGAGTTCCTATGAGTTGGAATTGACTCAAGATTCTTGCAGTGGGATTATACTATTAGGAGCTCTGGTAGCACAGTGCCTAAGGCATTTGACTGCTAACCAGAAGGCTGGTGGTTCAAACCCACCAGCC
>NW_006921983.1:2233431-2233949 GCF_000298275.1 Orycteropus afer afer | reverse complement strand
ATTTTCATAATAACTTAGTGTTGTTCATTCTGCTTGGTACTTCTTGTTGTTGGGTGCCATTGAGTTTTGACTCTGACACATAATGATGATATGTACAATAGAAGGAAACACTGCCTGGACATACACCAGCCTCACAATCCTTGCTATACCTGAACCCATCCTTGCAGCCACTGTGTCAATCCATCTCGTCCAGGGCCTTCCTCTTTTTCATTGACCCTCCACTTTACCAAGCATGATATCCTTCTCCAGGGAATGGTCCCTTCTGACAACATGACCAAATAGGTGAGACGAAGTCTGATCATTCTTGCTTCCGAGGAGCATTCCAGCTGCACATCTTCCAGGACAGATTTGTTTATTCTTCTGGCAGTCCATGATACTTTTAGTAATCTTTGCCAACATCGCAACTCAAAAGCATCAACTCTTCTTTGTTGTTGTTGTTGTTGTTATGTGCCGTCGAGTCGGCCCCGATTCATAGCGACCCCTCCTTGGGTTTCCGAGGCAGTATCACTACGGAAGTA
>NW_006921983.1:2218979-2227346 GCF_000298275.1 Orycteropus afer afer | reverse complement strand
CCAAAAGGTTGTTGGTTTGAATCCACCAGGTGTTCCATGGGAGAAAGATGAGACAGTATGCTTCCATAAAGATTAACAGTCTTGGAAACCCTATGGGAGTCACTATGAGTCAGAATCAACCCAATGGCAGTGTGTTTAGTTTTTTGGTAGAAGTGTTGAAAAGAGCTCTGGTAGTATAGTGTTTAAGGCATTTGGCTGCTAACCAAAAGGTTGGTGGTTCAAACCCACCAGCTGCTCCATGGAAGAAAAATGAGGCAATCTGCTTCTGTAAAGATTTATAGCCTTGAAAACTGTTTTAGTTCTCTAGTGCTGCCTTAACAGAAAATACCAAAGTGGGTGGGTTGAAGAAACAGAGAGACTTATTCTCTTACAGTTTAGGAGGCTAGAAGTCTGAATTCAAAATGGGGACTGGGTGAAAGACCCTTGACCTTGGGATTCAGCTCTGCCTCTTGCTCCTGGCCCACTAAAGCTGGAGGGGTCTCTTCACTCAGGCAGCTGCTGGCTGCTGAAGCTAACAAGGCCAAAGTTGACAACTAAAATGATACAACCCCAAGATTATCACACAACATGGCAGGCCACTGGTTCAAATCCAGGAACAAACCTAAGATTGGCAAACAACATGGAAAGCTATTGAATGAAGATGATTCAGCTGCATGCAGGGTCCAAGTATGCCAAAAAGCTTGAGACCTTTCCCAATGCTTCTTCTTATATAATGGAAGCAGACCACCTCCCTAAGGCAGCTACTCTGCTGCTCCAGTAAATTCCACATGGAGTTGATTACTAGTCTCATCAGGGGGAATAACTACATCTAGCTGCCCAGCCACTTAACACCAGGACCAGCCAAGTTGACACACAGCTTAACTACCACAGAACTTAACTATCACAGAAACCCAATGGGGTTGTTATGAGTAATAAACTAACAAACAAACGCTCACTGCCATTGACTCAGATCTGACTCATAGCAACTCCTCTTTGAGTTTCTGAGGTGGTATCACTATGGAAGTAGATTGCCCAACGTTCCTTCCGAGGAGTGGCTGGTGGGTTTGAATCACCAGTCTTTCAGTTGGCAGTCAAATGCCTTATGGACTACACCACCAGAGCTCCCCTATGAGTAATATCAGTCCTGATATTCCATGTACAGCTCCCTTTGGCCTAGTCTCCATGCCTGGGGCATATTAGAACTCTGCTCAGCACCACTGCTGGCCTGCCACCTCCCCTCCTGCAGTGCTTCTCATTCTCTGCTTTATATAGCTACTGTGTGAAACCTGGGGCTTTCCACATTAATTGCTCTTAAATATTGAGCAGATTGAGGTGTCTCCTACTCTGTCTCATGATCCTACTCTGTCTCCCTTTCTATCTTTCTTGTCTTACTTTTCATGATATGTTCTCAGGTCTTGGAGTTGCAAACTAAACCCACATTTCTGAAATATTTTTTATTTCAGTTCATAATTTCCTGAATGATACTTAATAGTGAAACATTAAAAGTATTTTTTTAAAACATGAAAAACCCTGAATTCTCAGGAATCTTATTATTCTTTTATGCTATTCTGGAAATCCTAGCAAAAAATGACATGACAATAAGAATACATTTTCTAAAATAAGGGAAAAATGAATCATAATTTAAGATGTTAGGATTGAGAACTGAAGGGAATCAAATTAAAAATAATTGTATTTAATGAGTAAAGTTGCTAGATAGATAATAAATACATAAATGTCAAAATTATTACTATATATAGAAAGATCTTGTGGATAATATAATGAAAAATAAATCCTATTCATGGCAACATGTTTATATACATCTAGGAATGCTATTAGATATGTCTGTCTTTTCCTGATCTACTTACTGAACTTCTAAAGACCTTGCTTGCCTTGTCCATTGTCCTTAGGAAGGACAAATCTACATATCACATGATCTAAACATCTTGTTGTTTGCTCTTTTCATTGTCTCACCCTCACTTCCCAAACATGACTGGTCCAAGGGTAAAACTGCTAACCCAAACCAGTTGTCTATTAGCCAATAATACATCAGATTTTCTGTCTCAATCATTCGAACTAAGATCTACAGAGACTATATAGTTAATTGGTAGTGGGGACCTGAGCTGAAAATTCATGCAGAATTAAAAATGTAGATGGTTCAAGACAAAGCAAAGCCATGTGCCAACTGGAGAAATTACAGAGAAGCAGACAACATGAAGAAGCAGAGAAGGTGGTATGAAGAGAGAAGCACAGGATGGAGCAGATTCATGGAGGAAAACAGAGAGGGGATACCCTGTAGAGAGAAGAATGGAAATAAGAGCTTTGGTTTCTGACTATCTTGTCCTTGTGATGTTTGCCTGTATTGAATTCAGGAGACCAGTCTTGAATGGAAATATATATTTTGAAGTTATTGTCATATAGATAATAATTAAAGCTTGGAAGATTGTATCAGAAAGAGCTTAGTGACAAATAACCCACATTAGATTACTCAGCCTTTGGAGATAAGAGTTATCATGGCAGGTACAGTGGCAGAGATGGTGGCTACAAAGGTTCACAACACATAGAGTTCAATTTATCAAGGTAAATTTAACTACTGTTCCTATGAAATTTCAACCAGGTAGCAACAAAAGTCATTGATGAACCCCTGACATAGTACTATTCCTTAAGGAGACCATTTGGCCACTCTGTGGCAAATTGATTACATAAAAAGAGTACCTGGGCCTAGGGACTTGGGGTAGAGGTGGGAATAGACTCACCAAGCAAATTTATTGCTTCCAGTTCTCATGAATGTGGGCTCTGCAGGACTAGAGATCCTGGTCCCCAAAGAGTGAAAGCAAAAAGAGTCCTGTTGAATTTCAGTCTACAATGTCTGCCTAGGCACTTTGGAGTCTTTATGTTCAGGTACTACAGTGAAAAGAGTCAGTAGCTGATTCTGATCAACAGGAGGAGGTAGAACTACTGTTACACAAAGGGCCCAGAGGGGGATTGTTTGGCAATCAATAATTCACTTGGGATCCTCTTGGTACTCTTTTGCCTAATTTATGGGGTATGCTTTGCAGGGATTCAGACCCCTTAAGGATGATAGTCTGGATCACACCATCACACCACCAAAAAACTGCCAAGATCTGCTGAAGTCATAACTGAGAGTAAGGAAGTTTAGAATGGAATTGAAGGAGGCAGATAGCTACCAGTTGTGATCCTGAGGCCAACTCTAGCAATGGGGCTGTAATTCTTTACATTAATCTTGCTCTTCTAAGCCTCTCCTCAATAAGTGAGGCCCTGAAGAGCTACAAGGAAGCTGCTCTGGAGCATGTTTGGAGAAATGCACTAGTACAGCATGAGGGGTGGACTGTAACAGCTGTGGGGTGCCAAACTCAGGTGTCCCTTCAGGAGAGAGTCTGTCATGAGGAATACAGTCAGGTGACAGCCTTCTACTGCTGTATCTTCTCAATCTGCTACAAGGTTTGAATGGAAGACATGCTTTTTACTTTCAGTTCTCAGCCAATGACTGATCTGGTGTAGATCCCAAGGCTTGGCCATTTCTGTCCAAGATGAGACTCTTCTAAGAGTAGTCTTTGCACTGCTCCACATTGGGCTGGATGAAATAGTCTCAGAGCTGCGCCACAGCCTGAGGCTCTTTCTACCTTATCGTCCTTCCTTCCTTGTCTCCTGTCACAGGTCTTAGGCCCACAATTCAGTCTGTAGACTCTCCCTGAGTACTCCTTCTCTATGTCCCCTTTTCTTTTATAGGCATTTCCTCAAATACTTCTTGCACAGCTAACTCTGTTTTGACATCTGCTTTACTGAAGACCCAATTGACTCAGTTGGGTAGGTTGACTTCAGAGAGAACATTTTAAATTTCTGAAATATCCTGAAATGCAGAAATAGTTATTAGGTAGATATTAGGAAGACAACACATTGGAAGTTGTATTTTTGGAAGACTTTGAATAGTCCATCAAGATAAGTGAATTTTATTTGAAAAGATAAAAGAATCCTATTAAAAACCCACATTAGAGGGAATATCCCTGAAGCAGAAAATAGGGTGAAAACTGAAGAATGTCTTAAGGAGGTAAATAATTATGCAAAAATAGGCTACACACTGGTGCTGACTAAAAGGGTGCATTATTAGGTCTAGTTTACACCACAGTGCAGCATAACTGTAAATCTTATGCATGAGCTTAAATGATTTTATAGCCAGAAAGAATTTTGGAGAGTGTCTAACTAAAAGTAACTCCTTCCAAATGTTGCCTTTACTTTAGGATTTCTTCTCCAATAAATTACAAGCCTTCATCAATATTTTGCTTTTGTCATGATTCTTGGGTTTTAACTTGATGAGCAGGCACAGAATAATATCTCCAGAAAGGGCTTGACTCCAGGGAGAGAGAACAAAATGTCTGTGTGTGGGGTAGACTGAAGAATATCCTGGCAAACTCCGAAAGACCTGCCAAACTTCCAGTCAGAGCACTTGAATTTCTAACATTAGTTAATATTGTAAATTTTCCACAATTTTCTATAAAAATGGAAAACTTCTCAGAGAAATAGCACTGATACCTGCTAACCCATAAAGAAGGACTTAAGAGGACAGAAGGGTGGTGTTATCAGATACTGGAAGGGATTTTGCAACCCTCAGCCTGCCCTTTCTCATCTGAATGACTCTAACTACTGCCACTTGTAAATAGCAAGAATATTAAACACGGGAACTTTAAAAATAAAGATTTGACTAACTCTGCTTTGTATCTTTCCTTTGAGAAGTTAAAAGCCTTCCCTGGATTATTTGTAATTGTCTCCATAAAATATTTATCAAGTGGAATGTGAAGAAGCATTATCCCCATTGTATAGTTGAGAAAGTCAAGGCCTAAACAAATTAAATGACTCTCAAGTATATCGAATTCTACTCTGATATTCATTCCACTAGATGATGCTGTCTCGTCACATGTTCAAAATCTCACACCTTAAAAGAAAACACTTAGGCAAAAGAAAATTACTAAGATGGTCTGGAGTACAGCATAATATTTTGGGCAAGTTAGGAGAATTCTCTGCTAACAAGGGGAATTCCAGTCATGCCCAGGAAACATCTTTTATAACCTACGTTTTTGTTCAGTCTCAGATGAAATTTTGTTTTGTTGCCAGTGTGTTTTATAGTGCCATGCCAAGTCTAATGAAGTTAGCTCATGATCTGAAACTTTGATGGTTGATAAGTATTTGCGATGGGAATACAAAGGCAAAGGAACTCAGAAAACCCTCAACAAATGATGAAAGTACATAGCATATCATTCTGTAAATTGCTTAATAACATTTGTAGCATAAGTATCTTGGTCAGTTTTGTAAAGGATTTGTAAGAAGTTCTTAACAGCTTTAAACCAAACCAAACTCACTGCTGTCGAGTCAGATCCAATTCATAGCAACCCCTCCTTGCGTTTCTGAGGCGGTATTACTACAGAAGTAGGTTGTCCAACCTTCCTCCTGAGGAGTGGCTGGAGAATTTGAACTGCCAGCCTTCCCGTTAGCTGTCAAATGCCTTAGGCACTATACCACTTAAAACTCATTACAAAAATATCTTTTCCTCCTAAATAAACTATAGGAGAATTTTTCCAACTAGGAGACTATTTTCGGTCTGGAAGAAACTCCAACTTCTTAATGCCTTAATGTTACCTGGTTTGTTTGATTTTTTTTTTTTTAATGTATTTTTCTAGTTTTAACCAAATCAACAACTGCCTTCTTATTTTCTGTAACCTTTTATGGAGACAGGTTTTTCTGACATTTAGTAATGTTATGAATCAGTGTAAGCAGAATGCTGAGCTGGTAGTGCTGGTTAAATTGAATGAAAGGGATAGTAGTCTAGTTTGAGGCCTCAATGTCATTATTTTTATCTGCCAGCCCTAAGACAACATGAATGCCTTTCTCTGTAATAGAAATCCCATGGAAAATGCAGTAGTTGAGGACATAGACTCTTTTGGAAGTTATTTTCTATAGCTAATTTCTGATTTTTTTTTTTTTTCTATGTGTCAAAGACATAAAGCAAAGGCTGATCTTAGTGTATACATTTATCAGCTGATCTTACCATTGCACTTTGTGGGTTTCTGGGTTTTGTGTAATAGATCCAACACAACAATAAGAATATCATTATAAAAGGAAAGATCATAGTGAAGACCCTGATGTCTGAAACATGCCATTTGAAGATGTTTAACTTGTTTTCCCATAAGAATGATCTTTTTACTCTTCTATGTTTCATATTTGTAAGGCCTACAGTGCATTTTGCCAATTATTTAATGTTGAAATTCTGACTCTTATAATGGAGTAACATGAACAGGGTCTATTGATTGAGACTCAGTGTTTGAGTAAATCTCTTCCTTATTTGTCTATATTACTATTGAACCATTTAGTGTTTTGGCAAAAACAGAATTCAAATGAAAAGACTTTAATGAAAGGAGTTATTATAGAGGTGAAAGCGAGTTTTGGGAACAAACATAGGAAATTGGAGCATCCAGAGACCACCAATGGAAGGCAATAGTGTTTGAAGGAGCCTAGAAAGACCTGGAACATGAAGGAGGGTCCTGCTGTAGTTATATTTGTGTGTTAACTTGACTGGGCCTGGTTGAGTGGCTGGGCAGCTGGTGGTAGTTATTCCCCATGATGAGACTGGCAATCAACTCCATGGCGGGATCTACCACAAGCATCTCAGTAGCTCCCTTTGGTATGTGGTCTGCTTCCTGTATATAAGGAGAAGCCTCGGGAATGGTCTCTAGCATATGGCATGCTTGGACCCTGCATGTAGCCGTGTCATTGTTCAGCAGCCTGCTATCCTTTGCTGACCTTGGGACTTAAAATGGACTTAAGTTAATGACCTGCCATATGGTTTGGTAACATCAGGACTGTGCCTTTTTATTGTCAACCTTGGGACTTCTCAGCCTCCACAGCCAGCAGTGAAGAAACGCCTCTAGCTCCAGTGGGCCGGGAGCAGGAGGCAAAGCTGGACCGAAGGTTGAGGGGCTTTCACCCAGCCCCTAGAGCCTGGCACTTTGAACTTGGACTTAAAGCCTTCAAATTGTAAGAATAAAAGCTGACAAGTCCCAAGTTCCTGGATCAAACATCAAACTGGAGCCTTTTCCTGGCTTACACAGCTGCAGGGGCTGATGAACTCAATGTTGGCAGTCAGTATACCAGCTGTTGACTTTGGCATTTATGGTATATTTCTTGTCAGAGTGGCACTAGGTAACCAGAACAGATCCCTAGTTTTAGAGAGACATAGTTACTTAATATTTCTTGCTAGTGTCTCCTACTGGAAACAGTCAGAAATCAAGAGAGCCTAATTGATGCTATTTTTATGGAGTTAGCCATCCAGGGTTCAGAGTTGTGCAGAAAAGAGTGGAAAATGGGGTGAGGACTACTCACAGAGTGGCCAAGGTCACAGAGCTGATAGTAATGATGAGGTCACAGACTCCATGGTGGCTACAGGGATGGAAAGATTACACAGAAGATATAATCCTATGGTTGTGTTGCACATATCTCTGTATTTGTCTCCATAAATAAACTACTTATATTCTGCCTGACCACCACTTGTCATTCAGTATGTAGTATTGGAGTGGCTTGCATGTTGCTGTGATGCTAGAAGCTATACCACTGGTATTTCAAATACCAGCAGGGTCACCATGGTATACAGGTTTCAGCAGAGCTTCCAGACTAAGACAAACTAGGAAGAAAGGTGTGGTGATGTACTTCTGAAAATTAGCCAGTGAAAACTTCACAAATTACAACATGACACTCTCCAATATAATGTTGGAAGATGAACCTCCTAGATTAGAAGGCACTCAAAATACACAGTGACCACAACAATGAACTCAAATATACCAACAATCATGAAGACGGTGCAGGACCAAGCAATGTTTCATGCTGTTGTGTAGCATCACCAAGAGTTGGAGCTGACTTGGTAGTAGCTGAAAACATTCTGCATGAAGAGGAAGTTTTCAACTTTGAAAGACTTTTTTCCTAAACTTTAAGATCTTTTTCTGTTCTTAAATCTATGATATTGAAACACAAATCCCAAAGTACTTTTAAAATAAGGTACTAAACTTTAAATAGTCCTAACAAAACTCATGTCTAGTGAGTTGAATATTTGCATGGTAATCAAATGAAACAATATTTATATTACTATGTGGTCTAGTGTTAACCAAGATCATCAAATTCCTTTTTTTTCCATTTAATAAACTATCAAGATGTTTTCATTTTTACTTAAGGATTGATTTATTATGAGAAATAATAATATAACAGTAAGGATATAATTCTTTGACCAGGAAAGACTTCCCTTTATATAATATAAAATTATATTTATTTTGGAAGGATGTAGAGATTTTCAGTTCTCTAATAAACTTATGAGTAATTAAATAGAAAAGA
>NW_006921983.1:2184543-2218814 GCF_000298275.1 Orycteropus afer afer | reverse complement strand
CAAACATCAAACTGGAGCCTTTTCCTGGCTTACACAGCTGCAGGGGCTGATGAACTCAATGTTGGCAGTCAGTATACCAGCTGTTGACTTTGGCAGATGACGAATCCAAGATAACCAGTCAGAATGGTGGATTGTTTGCTCACAGACAGTTGTAGGCAGCTCAACAGAATCCAGATCCACAGAAGGTTCTCTCTTTTTCCCAGGATGTCCATATATATATTGGAAACAGGCCACACCCCTGGGGAAACTGACTTTCAGTTGATTGGCTGCTCAAAGCATATACATCTGATGTTATCATGGGAATAACCACATCACAACTGCTTAAACCACTCAGAATCATGGTTCAGCCAAGTTGACACACAGCCCCAACTATCACAGTCCAACCCTTGTCAACTTGGTAGTTGTACCTATCTCCTTAACCACATATAATCTCTAAATAAGGACAATTATAAAGTCTTATTTGCACCTAACATGATACATTAACACTCATACAACTGGAAACACATTAACCATGTTTACATTTTATAGTTCATAACTGAAGAAAACAAAAATATTTGATGTACACAGACAATGAAGAAATACAACAAGCACAGTCCTCATTTCTGGAACTGGTCATGGGGTCATAGCTAATATTCAGCTGATATTCAGAACTACCTTTTTCTACCATCTATTCTGTATTTCCCTGGCCCTCAGCTAACACCTCGGCTGGTTGTGGTTCTTTGCCTGGTAGGGTGACCCTAACCTTCGCTCTGGAAGCATCTGGGCCATATCAGAATTGGGTTGCTGTAGTTTTAAATGGACTTTAACCACAGGGTATGGTAGTACTAAGAAATGTCCTAAAGAATCTCCTGTATTCCAGACATATACTTCTTTATCTCCATTATGTAATATCAATCCAATTTCTCCTTGGTAATCAGGGTCTATCACACCACACAGTACAGCAACTTCCTTCTTTATCTGTTGATCCAGAGGCATGAGGAAGCCAAAATGGCTGGGTGGCATTCTTAACTTCCAGTTCAATGCAGTCAGTATCATGTCTCCAGGTGGGAGTGCTCCTCCCTTTGGGACTAAGACCTCCAGACCTGCAGAGCATAGGGTTGCATGGACAGGAAGCAAAATTTTTTGGAGTGGGTCACTAGGGGTAATAGTGAGTGGTACCACTCTAGTTTCCCCCTTTGGTTACTGGACCTGTGAATCCTGGCTATTGGAGAAATCAGCACCGTATATTGGATGCTGGTTTAGAGCATATACAGCTTTCTGGAGGACATTGCCCCAACTCTTCAAGGTATTGCCACCTAGCTGGCACCATAATTGTGTTTTCAATAGTCCATTCCACCTCTCTGTCAAGCCAGCTGCTTCAGGATAATGGGAAACATGGTAAGACCAGCAAATTCCATAAGCATAGACCAATTGCTGCACTTCATTTGCTGGGAAGTGAGTCCCTTGATCTGAAGCAATGCTGTGTGGGATAACTTGACAGTGGATAAGACATTCTGTAAATCCATGAATGGTAGTTTTGGCAGAAGCATTGCATGCAGGGAAGGCAAATCCATATTCAAAATAAGTATCTATTCTAGTAAGTGCAAAATGCTGTCATTTCCATGATGGAAGTGGTCCAATGTAACTTGCCACCTGGTTGCTGGCTGATCACCTGAGGAATGATTCCATTTCATGGACTCAGTGTTGGTCTCTGCTGCTGGAAGACTGGGCACTCAACAGTGGCGGTAGCTAAATCAGTCTTGGTAAGTGGAAGTCGATGTTGCTTAGCCCATGCATAACCTCCATCCCTACCACCATGCTACTTTGTTCATGAGCCCATTGGGCAATGACAGGAGTAGCTGTGGAAAAAGGATTACTGGTTTCCACAGAACGTGTCATCCTATCTACCTGATTGTTAAAATCTTCCTCTGCTGAAGTCACTTTTTGGTGGGCATTCACATGAGACACAAATATCTTTACTCCTTTGGCCCATTCAGAGATATCTATCCATACATCTCTTCCCCATACCTCCTTGTCACTAATTTTCCAATCATGCTCCTTCCAAGTCCCAGATCATCCAGCCAACCCATTGGCCACAGCCCATGAATCAGTATACAATTGTACATCTGGCCATTTCTTGTTCCATGCAAACTGAACATCCAGATGCACAGCTTGAAGTTCAGCCCATTGAGAGGATTTCTCTTCACCACTGTCCTTCAGGGAAGTCCCAGAAGGGGGCTGCATTGCTGCTGCTGTCCACTTTCAAGTGGTACCTGTATATCATGCAGAATCATCTGTAAACCAGGAGTGAGATTTCTCTTCTTCAGTCAACTAATCATAAGGGAGTCCCCATGAGACCATAGATGCAGACTGGGAGAAGGAAGGTAATGTGACTGGAGTGGAGACCATAGGCATTTGGGACACTTCCTCATGAAACTTACTTGTGCCTTTAGTCCTGCTCGAGCCTGATCTCTGATATACCACTTCCATTTAATGATGGAGTGCTGCTGTGCATGTCCAACTTTATGACTCTGTGGGTCAGACAATACCCAGTTGGTGATGGGCAGCTCAGGCCTCATGGTGACTTGGTGGCCCATAATTAGGCATTCAGTCTCTACTGAAGCCCAGTAAACAAGCCAAAGCTGTTTCTCAAAAGGAGAGTTGTTATCTGCAGAGGATGGTAGGGCTTTAATAAAAAATCCTGAGGGTCTGCACTGTGATTCACCAATACGAGCCTGACAAAGACTCCAAACAGCATCTCTGTCACAGACACTTCAAGCACCACTGGATCAGCTGGATCATATGGCCCAAATGGCAGAACAGCTTGCACAGCAGCCTGAACTTGTTTCAGAGCCTTCTGTTGTTCTGGGCCCCACTCAAAACTAGCAGCTTTTCTAGTTACTTGATAAATAGGCTGAAGCAACACACTCAAATGAGGGACATGTTGCCTCCAAAATCCAAATAAGCCCACCAGATGTTGTGCCTCCTTTTTAGTTGTGTGGGAAGCCAGATGCAATAACTTATCCTTCACTTTAATAGTAATATCTTGACATGCCCCACACCACTGACTTCTAGAAATTTCACTGAAGTGGAAGGTGCTCGAATTTTTGTCAGGTAAATTTTCCACCCTCTAGCACACAGATGGGTGCTCTGATAGTGTAGTACCTATGGCATTTGCCTGCTAACCAGAAGGCTGGATGTTCAAACCCACCAGCCACTCCTTGGAAGGAAGATTGGGCAATCTACTTCCGAAGTGATACTGCCTTGGGAACCCAAGGAGGGGTCGCTATGAGTCAGATCTGATTCAATGGCAGTGAGTTTAGCTTGGTTTGGTTAGCATGCAGATGTCGCATCAATAAGTCTAGAGTCATCGATATTTCTTCCTCACTAGGTCCAATCAGCCTAATATCATCAATATAATGGACTAGTATGATGTGTTGTGGAAGGGAAAGGTGATCAAGATCCCTAATTGTGTTGGAGAGTTGATATACCTTCGAGGAAGCACTGTGAATATATATTGTTGGCTTGGCCAGGTGAAGGCAAACTGCTTCTGATGATTCTTTGAAGTTGGTATTGAGAAAAAGGCATTGGCCAGATCAGTGGCTGCATATGAAATTTTTTATATTTTTTAATATTATATTTATTTAAATATAATATGTATATAATTTACATAAATATATATTTATATGTTTTTTATATTATATTTTTATATTAATTTGCTCAAGCAATGAAACCACATCAGGAACAGCAGCTGCAATTGGAGTTGTCAACTGATTAACTTTACAATATTCCAGTGTCTTTCTCCAATATCCATTTGTTTCTTGCACAGGCCAAACAGGTGAATTAAATGCAGAAGAGATGGGAATCACCACCCCTGCATCCTTCAAGTCTTTGATGGTGGTAGTGATTTCTGTAATCCCTCCAGGGGTCTGGTATTGCTTTTGGTTTACTATTTTTCTAGGTAGAGGCAGTTCTAATGGCTTCCACTTGGCTTTTCCTACCATAATAGCCCTAATTCCACATGTCAGGGACCAAATGTGGGAATCCTGTCAATTGCTGAGTATATCTATTCCAATTATGCATTCTGGAACACTGGGGAAATCACTGCAGGATGGGTTCAGATATACACTGGATCCACTGTGAGATGCATCTGAGCTAAAACTCCATCAACAACTTGACCTCCACATGCCCCCACTCTGACTGGTGGGCCACAATGACACTTTGGGTCTCCTGGAATTAGTGTCAGTTCAGAGCCAGTATCTAGTAATCCCTAAAAAGTCTGATTATTTCCTTTTCCCCAATGAACAATCACTCCTGTAAAAGGCTTCAGAGCCCTTTGGAGGAAGCCTGGGAGAAAGATTGATATTATAGATTTTTTGCAATGTAGTGGGGTCTTTCCTCAAGGGGATCTGGCCTCCCCTTCATTCAAGGGGTTGTGGGTCTGTAAACTGACTCAAGTCTGGGAATTGATTGAGGAGCCATGATCCTGTTTCCCGGTGATTCAATCTAGACTGCTATTCATGTGACCAGGAATTCTTATCTCTATACCCACCAGCCACTGCTCGGAAGGAAGGTTGGGCAATCCTACTTCTGTAGTGACACTGCCTCGGAAACCCAAGGAGGGGTCGCTATGAGTCGGGGCCGACTCGATGGCACATAACAACAACAACAACAACATACAAATCAAGTAAATATTTAGTAAGTTTACCATGCATTTCATTCCTAGGAACACAATGCACAACCACACCCACCTTGTCTTTGGCGATTAACTGTTGCCACTTGGCCCCTGCCACCACAGGATCCAGTCAGCCCCATTGTAGTTAAGTGTCTTAATTCAACTGGGGCAGTTCCTACTGTCAAATCCAGCTTACACAAAATAGCAATCATAGCAATCTTCAAGGATGCTGAGGCTCCATTCACAAATTTGTTTCCCATTGTAATGGTAAAAGGTATGTCCTCTGGACTCTCCATTTCTGGATCTAAGGGTCTAATCTGATAAATCTAACATGCCAATTTCCCTAAGCCTTTGGATACCTTCTTCTACACAATACCAAGGCAAGTCTGGTATTTCAGCTTGACTTAAGGTAGGCCACTGCATAATTTGTACTTCAGTAAGCCAACTAAATAGACAAATAGATTCTTTCCTAACCTCTTGCACTAAACATTGAATGAAGAATCCATACTTAGTGGGCCTAAATCAATAAAATCAGACTGATCCAATGTTACATTCCTTGCACCATTATCTCACACCCTCAGCAGCTGTTCCCACATATATTCTCTAGGTTTCTGTCTGTACATGTTAGCAAAACCAAGTAGGTTTTTTCAGATGTAGTGTACCACCTCCTCAGTCACACTTTGTATTTCACCTTTTGGGACTCGCTTGGACTTAAGTTTAGTTATAGGTCTAGCAGCAGCAATGGGTGGTTGGGGAAGCTCCTGAGAATATTTAGCAATATTTTCCATGGCATCTACCTCAGGCAATGACCCAGCAGGAATAGTTGGGTTAATACCATCAAATAGAGGTGAAAAGGATAATGGTTTTATAGTAATCCCTTCAGATGGGAGGGATGGTCATTGGCAGGAGGGATTCAACAGAATTTACAGGCTCCATATCCTTATCTTCCTGACTGTCTGCCCACATGTCCCCATCCCAGGTTTCAGGATCCCATTTTCTCCCAATCAATGCCTTCACTTTAATGTCAGACACCATTCTGGGTTGGCAATCAATTGTCATTGTAAGTCAGCCACCCTAATGATAAGACTCTGGGTTTGTTTTTTTGGCAGTATCAGCTCTGTTACTAGAAGAAATAAGGCTTTCTTTTAGGGTCCAACTAGAAATATTGAGGTCTTTTATGCAATGCTTGAGATGTGACTCAACAGACCTGAACTCATCTCACTCTTTCACCACTTTGTCTAGCATATGTAGGACCAACCAACCAGCTTTCTCATACTCCTCACAGTGACAGAATTGCAGAAAAGTATCAAATATGTGGTCACCCAGAGTCTCACTTCTCAAAAATACTTGATTTATTGGTGGTGCTATTTTGTGTGTTATTGTTGCCACCTCATGCCATGGATTAGCATTTATTAATGGAGGCAGAGTCACCAGTACTTTTATAATTAATTAAATAGAAGAACCAAAACAGAATTTGTGAGAACCAATTTAAGAAGCTCATCCTTATGATTTTGTCTCTCTAGAACCACTCCCAGTAACAAATTGTCTTAGGCTGGGTTCACTAGAGAAGCAAAACCAGTAAAGCTCAGATGATAGATAGATAGATAGATAGATAGATAGATACAGAGAGAGACAGAGAGAAATTTAGGAAAATGGTTCACACAGTTATAGAAGCTGGCAAGTCCCAAGTTCCTGGATCAAACATCAAACTGGAACCTTTTCCCAACTCACACAGCTGCAGTGGCTGATGAGCTCAAGGTTGGCAGACAGTATACTGGCTGTTGACTTTGGTGGATGATGAATCCAGTATCATCATGCAGAATGGTAGATTGTTCACTCGCACACAGTTGTAGGCAGCACAATAGGATCGAGATCCACAGAAGGTTCTCTCTTTCTCCCAGGATTTTCATATATATTTTGAAAGCAGTCCACACTCCTAGGGAAATTCCCTTTCAACAGATTGGATGTTCAAAGCATATATATCTGATCTCATCATGGGAATAACCACATCACAGCTGCTTAAACCACTCAGAATTGTGGTCCAGCCAAGTTGACCGACAATCCCAACTATCACAAAACCTTAATCTCAAGAATCCAGGGAATTCCTGTGTCAGCTTCTGTTAGGTAGATATGAAAATAATTCAGTTTATCCATATTTACCTAACAGAAGCAGACTAATAGGATGAGTGATTATCTATATATGCCATATGCACCCTGGAACCTTGCCATCCTTGGGAAGAAAGACAGTGCCAAAAAGGCATGGTGATGGCATCCTCTGATCTCCTCTAACTTTACAAAGAGGAGAGAAAATTGCCATCAGTTGATCATCAAGGCTGATTCCTATGAGGTGGAAGTCAGACATGCTGTCCCTATCCAATCTTTTCACCAATTCTGACACCAGTTGTCTCTCCTCTGGCACTTACTACTTTTCTGCTGGATTTGATAATCCCTTACAATGGCCACACAGAATTCAGACAATTCTCATGGTTTATTATGGAAGTAAAGGGTTATAATTCAGGATCAGGAACAGTAAAGATATAATTCTTTGATCAGGAAAGCCTCCCCTTGACTGTGCCCAAAGTCATGCATCCTTTGGCTTTTGGCGTCTTGGCCTGACCTCTTCCCTGCTTGGACAAGTTTACAAAACTCTTTTAGATCTGCTTGATAGGTGCACCTTGGTGTACTCTGCTCCACCAAGAAACCTCCTGCCCAAAGGCACTCAGCTTTCTTGCTCTGTGGGCCAGCAAGACCACTGCTGTGGTCTTGTTTAGTCTCTTGGTTCTGCTGCCTCTGCTGCCACATCTCTCTGCTGTGATCTCAGCCATTGTCTCAGCACAGGGATCTTGAATCCAAGGATATGCTTTACTCCTGGATCTTGTTTGTCTTGATGATAGTGAGATCCCCTCTTCTGCCTCAGGAGGGCTCATTTTGAGCCTTCTCAAATGACAAAACTGACCAATCCCCACATTAGGGAGCCATACAATTTATCTCCATGGTTCGACCCCCACAAAGGTGCCATACACCTTATTTTCATTATTAGCAAGCTATCTTTTTCCCTTGGTGGGCCACAAACACCTCACATTTGCATAGTTCCACCCAGACATCTGATGGGAGTTACAAAGACCATGGCTAGAAGAGCCATACTATGTAACTCACTGCACTACACACAGTTTGTTCATTTAACCCCATATTTAACAAACGCCTGTTATATATCCAGATATACAATGAACATTGCAGATGTAAACCTGGCCTTATATAAGGGAGACAGAATTTCAAACTTAGTATTTTTAGGAACTAAGTCACCTCAGACAGCATATAAAATGGGCTTTTATATTTCATAAAAATGAAATTAATTTTAAACTATTCATCATTACAATTTAAAGTTACTAATTTTTCTCTCCCACCACTCATCTGCCAGTTTGTCATACTATTGTGACTTGCATATTGCTGTTAGGCTGGAGGCTATGCCACCAGTATTTCAAATACCAGCAAGGTTACCCATGGTGGACGTGTTTCAGTGGAGCTTCCAGATTGAGACAGACTGGGAAGAAGGTCAGGGTCATCCACTTCTGAAAAAATTTGGTCACTGAAAACCTTATGAATAACAGTGAAATACTGTCTTATATATTACTGGAAAACTTTATGAACAGCCCTGAAATATTGTCTGATATAGTGCCAGAAGATGATACCCTCAGGTCGGAAATCACTCAAATTATGACTGGGGAAGAGCTGCCTCCTCCAAGTGGTGTTGACCTTAAGATGTCGATGGAGTAAAGCTTTTGGAACCTTCATTTGCTGATAGGGCACAGTTCAAAATAAGAAGAAACAGCTGCAAACATTCATTAATAATTGGAACATGGACTATAAAAGGTATTAATCTAGGAAAATTAGAAGCTGTCAAAAATGAAATGGAATTCATAAAGATCAATATCATAGGCATTAGGGCATTGAAATGGACTGGCATTGGCCATTTTGAATCAGATAATCATATGGTCTATTATGGTGGGAATGACAAATTGAAGAGATTGGTGTTGTATTCATCATCCAAAAAAAACCACATTTCAAGATCTATCCTGAAGTACGATGCAGTCAATGATAGGATAATATCCTTGTGTGTATAAGGAAGGGCAGTTTATACTACTATTGTTCAAACTTACACACCAACCACTAAAGCCAAAAGTGAATAAATTGAAGATTTTACCAACTTCTGCAGTCTAAAATTAACCAAACATGCAATCACAATGTATTGATTATTACTAGTGGTTGGAAACAAAGAAGAATCAATGATAGTTGAAAAATACGGCTTTAATGATAGAAATGATACTAGAGATTACGTGATAGTATTTTGTAAGACCAATAACTTATTTATACATTGCAAATATTTTTTTCAACAACATAACAGTGGCTATTTGTGTGGACCTTGCCAGATGGAATACACAAGAATCAGATCAACTACATCTGTGGGAAGAGGTGATGGGGAAGCTCAATATCATCAGTCAAAACAAGACCAGGTGCTGACTGTGGAAGAAACTATCAGTCTCTCATAGGCAAGTTCAAGTTCAAGCTCAAGAAAATTAAGTCAAGTCCATGAGAGCCAAAATACAACCTTGATTATATCCCACCTAAACTTAGAGACCCTCTGAAGAATAGATTTGATGCATTGAACACCAATGACCAAAGACCAGTGAGTTGTGGGATGACATCAAGAACATCATACATGAAGAAAGCAAAAGGTCATTAAAAAGACAGGAAAAGAAGAAAAGACCAAAATGGATACTAATAGAGACTCTGAAACTTGCTCTTGAACAGAGGGTAGCTAAAACAAATGGAAGAAATGATGAAGTAAAAGAGCGGAACAGATGATTTTAAAGGGTGGCTCAAGAAGACAAAATAAAGTATTATAATGAAATGTACAAAGAGCTGGAGTTACAAAACCAAAAGGGAAGAACACGCTTGGCATTTCTCAAGCTGGAAGAACTGAAGAAAAAATTCAAGTCTAGAGTTGTAATATTGAGGATCCTGTGTGAAAAATATTGAATGATGGATGAAGCATCAAAGGACCTGGAAGGAATGCACAGAGTCATTGTGCCAAAAAGAACTGGTCGATTTTCAGCTACTTCAGGAAGTAGCATAAGATCAATAACCAATGGTATTGAAGGAAGAAGTCCAAACTGCACTGAAGGAATTGTCAAAACACAAGGTTCTAGGAATTGATGGAGTACCCATTGAGATTTTTCAACAAACCAATGCAGCACTGGAGACACTTACTCATTTATGTCAAGAAATTTGGAAGAAAACTACCTGGCATATTGACTGGAAGATATCAATATTTGTGCCCATTCCAAAGAAAGGTGATCCAACAAAATGTGGAAATTATCAAACAATATCATTAATATCACACACAGGTAAAATTTTGCCAAAGATAATTCAAAAATAGTTGCAACATTATATTGACAGGAAACTTTGAGAAATTCAAACTGGATTCAGAAGAGAATGTGGAATGAAGAATATCATTGCTGATGTCAGAGGTGTCTTGGTTGAAAGCAAAGAATACCATAAAGATGTTTACCTGTGTTTTATTGACTATGCACAGACATTCAACTGTGCACATCATAAGAAATTATGGATAACACTGAAAAGAATGGGAATTCCAGAATACTTGACTGTGCTCATGAGGAATCTGTATATACTTGTTTGAACAGAATAAGGGGATACTGCACAGTTTAAAATCAAGAAAGGTGTATGTTAGAGTTATATTGTTTTACCATACTTATTCAATCTGTATGCTGAGCAAATAATCCAAGAAGATGGACTACATGAAAAAGAATGCAGGATCAGGATTGGAGGGAAACTCATTAACATCTGTGATATACAGGTGATACAACCTTGCTTGCTGAAAGTGAAGATGACTTGAAGCATTTACTGATGTAGATCAAAGAGTACAGTCTTCAGTATGGATCACATCTCAAGATAAAGAAAACAAAAATCCTCACAACTGGACAGGTAAACAACATCATGATAAGTGGAGAAAAGTTTGAAATTGTCAGAGACTTCATTTTACTTGGATTCACAATCAACACCTATGGAAGCAGCAGTCAAGAAATCAGTCATCATATTTCACTGGGCAAATCTCCTGCAAGGGACCTCTTTAATATGTTAAAGAGCAGAAATGTCACTTTGAAGACAGAGGTGTGCCTACCCCAAGCCATGGTATTTTCAGTTGCCTTGTATGCATGTGAAAGCTGGACAATGCATAAGGAAGACCAAAGAAGAGTTGATGGGAAGAATGCCATGGACTGCCAGAAGAATAAACAAATTTGTCCTGGAAGAAGTGCTGCCAGAATCCTCCTTGGAAGCAAGAATGGCCAGACTTTGTTTCATCTACTTTGGTCATGTTGCCAGAATGGATGAGTGCCTGGAGAAGGATATCATGCTTGGTAATGTAGAGGGTCAGTGTAAAAGGGGGAGACCCTCAATGAGTTGGACTAACTCAGTGGCTTCAATGATGGTCAGGGGTTGTGAGGATAGCATAGGACCTGCAGTATTTCTTTCATACATAGTATCACTATGAGTTGACACTTACTCGTTGTTGTTGTTATGTGCCGTCAAGTCAGCCCTGACTCATAGCGACCCCTCCTTGGGTTTCCGAGGCAGTATCACTACGGAAGTAGGATTGCCCAACCTTCCTTCCGAGGAGTGACACTTAATCAACAGCTCCTAACAATAGCAACAGTTTTCCCCATAAAACTATGTACAGGTTTATGTATCTATCCTTCATTTTAAATTAATTAAAAAGAGAGAACAATGAACCTCTTTTTCTGCACTACATTGTTGTTGTTGTTGTTAGATGCCATTGAGTAGTCTCCGACTCATAGCGACCTTATCCACAGCAGAATGAAACACCACCCAGTCCTGCACCAGCTCCATGATTCTTGCTATACGTGAACCCAATGCCGCTGCCACCGTGTCAATCCAACTTGTTGAGGGCCTTCCCCTCTTTTGTCGACCTTCCATCTTACCAAGCATGACATCCTTCTCCAGGGAATGGTCCCTTCTGATAACATGACAAAAGTAGGAGGGACAAAGTCTGGCCATTCCCACTTCCAAGGAGCATTCCAGCTGCACTTCCTCCAGGACAGATTTGTTAGTTCTTTTAGCAGTCCATGATACTTTCAGCATTCTTCACCAGCATCACTTCTCAAAAGCATCAATTCTTCTTCAGTCTTCCTTATTCATTGTCCAGCTCTCACATGTATATGAGGTGATTGAAAACACCATAGCTTGTGTCAGGAGCACCTTAGTCCTCAAGGAGACATCTTTGCTCTTCAGCACTTGAAAGAGGTCCTTTGTAACCCATTTGCCCAGGGCTAGGTTGTTGTTATGTGCTGTCAAGTTGGACCCGACTCATAGCGACCCCTCCTTGGGTTTCCGAGGCAGTATCACTACAAAAGTAGATTGCCCAAGTGCTATATGTCGTCTGATATCCTGACTGCTGCTTCCATTGGTATTGATTGTAGAACCAAGCAATGTGAAGTCTTTGACAACTTCAATCTATTCTCCATTTATCTTGATGCTGCTTATAGGTCTAGTTGTGAGGAGTTTTGTTTTCTCTATATTGAGATGTAATCCGTCCTGCAGACGGTATTCTTCAATCTTCATCAGTAAATGCTTTAAGTACATCCTCACTTTCAGTGAGCAAAGTTGTGTCATCAGTATATTGTAGGTTGTTAATGATTCTTCCTCTAATCCTGATGCCACATTCTTCTTCATATAGTCCAGCTTCTTGGATTATTTGCTCAGCATATAGATTGAATAAGTATGGTGAAAGGATACAACACTGACACACTCCCTTGTTGATTTTAAACCATTCAGTGTTCCCTTTTCTGTTCTAACAACACCTCCTGGTCTATGTACAGGTTCCTCATGAGTACAATTAAGTGTTCTGGAATTCCCATTCTTCTAAATGTTATCCACAATTTGTTATGATCCACACAATCAAATGCTTTTGCATAGTCAATGAAACACCAGTAAACATCTTTCTGGTATTCTCTGCTTTGAGCCAAGATCTATCTGACATCAACAATGATATCCCTCACTCCACATCCTCTTCTGAATCCAGCTTGCATTTCTGGAAGTTTTCTGTCAATATACTGCTGCAACTGTTTTTGAATTATCTTCAGGAAGATTTTACTTGCATGCGATATTAATGATATTGTTTGATGATTTCCACATTCTGTGGGATTGCCTTCCTTTAGAATGGGTACAGTTATGGATCTCTTCAAGTCAGATTGGCTGGGTAGCTTTCCACCAAATCTCTTGGCATAGCTGAGTGAGTACCTCCAGTGGGGCATCCATTTGTTGAAACATCTCAATGGGTATTCCGTCAATTCCTGGAGCCTTGTTCTTTGTGAATTCGTTCAGTGCAGCTTCGACTTCTTCCTTCAATACCATTGGTTCTTGAATTTATGCCACCTCCTGAAATGGATGAAGATCTATCGGTTCTTTTTGGTGCAGTGACTCTGTGTATTCCTTCAGTCTTCTTTTTATGCTTCCTGCATCATTCAATATTTTGTCTATAGAATCTTTCAATATTGCAACATGGCTTGAATTTTTTCCTCAATTCTTTCAGCTTGAGAAATGCTGAGCATGTTTTTCCCTTTTGCTTTTTTAACCCCAGGACTTTGCATATTTCATTATAGTAATTGACTTTGTCTGCTTGAGCTGCTCTTTGAAATCTTCTGTTCAGCTCTTTTATGTTGTCATTTCTTCCATTTGCTTTAGCTACTCTCCACTCAAATTCAAGTTTCAGAGTCTCTTCTGACATCCATTTTGGTCTTTTCTTCTTTTCTCATCTTTTTAATGACCTCTTGCTTTCTCCATGGATGCTGTTCTTAATATCATCCCACAATTCTGGTTCTTAATGTCATCCCACAATTCGGATTGCATGTTGTGTTCAATGCATCAAATCTATTCTTTAGATGGTCTCTAAATTCAGGAGGGATATATTCAAGGTTATATTTTGGCTCTCATGGACTTGTTTTAACTGTCTTCAACTTCAAGTTGAACTTGCATATGAGAAGTTGATGGTCTGTTCCACAATCAGCTCCTGACCTGGTTTTGGCTGAAGATATTGAGCTTTTCCACCACCTCTTGCCACAGATGTAGTCAATGTGATTCTTGTGTACTCCATCTGGCAAAGTCCATGTGTCTAGCCAGTATTTGTGTTGTTGAAAAAAGGTATTTGCCATGGATAAGTCATTGGTCTTGCAAAATTCTATCATGTGATCTCCAGCATATTTCTGTCACCAAGGCCAAATATTTCAACTACTGGTGATTTTTCTTCTTTTTCAACTTTCGCATTCCAGTCACCAGAGATAATCAACACATCTTGATTGCATGTTCGGTCAATTTCAGACTGCAGAAGTTGGTAAAAATCTTCAATTTCCTCATCTTTGGCTTTGGTGGTTGGTGTGTGAATTTAAATAATAGTAGTATTAACAGATCTTCCTTGTAAGCATACAATATTATCCTATCACTGACAGCATTACACTTCAGGACAGATCTTGAAGCATCCTTTATGATGATGAATGCCATGCCATTTCTCTTCAAATTGTCATTCCTGGCATAGTAGATCATATGGTTGTTTGATTCAAAATGGCCAAAGCCAATCCATTTCAGCTCACTAATGCCTAGGATATCAATCTTTTTGCATTCCATTTCATTTTTGACAACTTCCAATTTTCCTAGATTCATACTTTGTACATTCCATGTTCCGATATTAATGAATATTTGCAGCTGTTTCTCCTCAATTTGAGTCATGCCATGTCAGCACATGGAGGTCCTGAAAGACTTACTTTATCCGTATTATTAAGTTTGGTTCTACTATGATGAGGCAGCTCTTTTCCAGTCCTATTTTGAGTGCTTTCCAACTCAAGGGGCTCAACTTCCTGCACTGTGTCAGACAATGTTTCCAAGCTATTTCTAAAGTTGCCCAGTAATGTATCAGACAGTGTTTCTCTGCTATTCATAAGGTTTCCTGGGCCAATTTTTTGAGAAGTTGATGGCCTCTTCCTTCTTCCTAGTCTGTCTCAGTGTGTAAGCTGCATTGAAACCTGTGTACCGTGTGCAACCCTGCTGGCTTTTGAAACAACAATGGCACAGTCTCAAGCCTCACAGAAATGTGCAAGCCCCACAGGATGATAAACTGACAGACCAGACAATTTTGTCTCCCTAAGCTGTTGGAAACCTCTCTGCCCTCCTCTTACCTAATTCCTGCCTGGATCCTGCCACTTTGTGGTCCCTGGCCACTCCCTCCCTTTCCTGGCTGTAGGGGGCTGGGACCTTGCCTGCCTCCCACCCCTTACCTGGATCCTGCTGCTCTTGTGGTTCCCTACATTGTAAGTAAGCATAATACTTCTAATTCTAATATTTCTGACTATTATCTCTGACAAATCAATCTAGTACTAGTACAAGTGAGGAGAGGTAAAGAGCGTAGTTATTGTGCGCAGAACATTATGGCCCTTATTATACACTTGGCAAAACATATCTTATGCACCCATCTCATACAAAGCACGTAGTGTATAACACACACAAATAGCCACTTCACAAACACATACTTGTCCATACATATCTTGTGGCTTCTTGTTTTGAGTATACAATAATGTCAATTTCAAATAAATCTATTGAGTATGTCTGAAATAGTGAATGTTTTGAGTGTATCTTGAGTATTACAAACTTTTAACCATCCACAAAATTAATTAGGTTCTGGAATGCACTCTGGCACCTTTAGCCTATGTGATATGGGATTCTCTAGTTAATCCTTTTCCATGAATCAGGTAGCAAGTTTGAATTGGTGCAAGATAGGAAGTAGGTATGAAGTCATAAAATAAGGGTCCAGGCTTGGATTGAAATGCTGTGAGTTAGCTCCTTTGTCCAGAGTGGGTTTGGGGGAATGGGCTGCATCACAGAGTGAGACTGTGTGCATTGAGAATTGTAAACCTGAGCAGGGAAGATCTGGAAACCATGGGGAAGTCTGATGTTAAAAATAAAAAAGTTTAAAGTGAAGATGAGACAGAAGTTCTAGAGGGCAAGGTTGATCAATGGCCATTCCATGGACAGCATTATTTGCCTTGGCATGACTTCTGAAGGCTTTCTGATATTTGACTACTCTCAAGAGCATGATTTATTATGTTTTCAGGCTGGTGCTTCCTTGACGCAGTGGTTGACATAATTGAGAGATTGAGCACAGAAAGAGATTCTTTACTTTCCTAACTAGGCTCAAGGAGAATTGTTCTTAATCCCTTATACAGTGTAGTAATATGGGATTATTAGATATGTGCATTTTCCTTCTTTTCATTCCAATGAATATGATTATTTATACATAACCATAACTATAGAATGTGTGATAATTAAGCATTATTGATTAAAAAAATTTCTTTTTTTGACAGTTTATTATGGAATTTTCAAACATAAAGAAAAGAAGAAAGAATAGGACACTGCATATCTAGATATAGCTGCTACCTAGTTTCAATATCTGTTAACATGTTGCCATAACATTTTTTGGCTAAACCATTTTAAAGCAAATTATAGATGTTTAGACATCGGGATATTTAATCTCCCCAAATTCAGTGTATATATCCCCACAAACTAAGGAAATTTCCCTAATATCATTATCACAGTAAGCAAAATTATCATCTTATATTAGGTCCATGTTCATATTTCCTCGATTTTTCTCTCAATTAGGTAGATCATTTTAAACTTTAAATTTCTTAAAAGCCTGTGTATATGGAGCACAGCATTTGATTCTGACTTTAACTGCCCCATGTCACTTAGCATCTGACATAAGCCATGATATTTCCAATCGCCTCCTATGCATGTGAGAGCTGGACAATGAATAAGGAAGACAGAAGAGGAATTTATGCTTTTGAGTTGTGGTGCTAGCAAAGAATGCTGAAAGTATCATGGACTGCTAAAAGAACTAACAGATCTGTCCTGGAGGAAGTGCACCCAAAATGCTCCTTGGAAGTGAGAATGGCCAGACTTCGTCTCACCTATTTTGGTCACGTTGTCAGAAGGGACCATTCCCTGGAGAAGGATGTCATGCTGGATAGGGTGGAGGGTCGACGAAAGAGGAGGAGGCCTTCAACCAGATGGATTGACACGGTGGCTGCGATGATGGGCTCAAGTATAGCAGGGATCAAGGAGCTGGCGCGGAATCCGACAGTGTTTCGTTCTGCTGTGCATGGGGTCGCTATGAGTGGGAAACGACTCCACGGTGCCTAACAAAACAACAACAGGTCACTTTAGACAAGTTCCTTGAGCCATAATTTTTTTCTCTTACTTGCTAAATGGTGATAATGATGCCTGTCTTTCCTGTGTGCTGGAACATTGTGAGAATATGAAAAAAAAAAAAAAAAAAAACAGATAAGGAATTTCTTTGAAAGACTTTGAAAAGCACTTTCCTTTGAAAGCACTATACTAAATTCAGCGATCATTTTTGTGTGGCAATGAAATGAAATGAGATGTGGCTGCGATGATGGGCTCAAGTAAAGCAGGGATTGTGGAGCTGGCGCGGGATCGGGCAGTGTTTCGTTTTGCTGTGCATGGGGTCGCTATGAGTCGGAAACAACTCGTCGGCACTTAACAACAACCAAGAGGGTTGAATCTCATACCTGAATAATCACTTCTATAGATAGATCCAATATGTGTTTACAAGATTCCTGTGAGTTTAGGGGACTTTCGAGATAGGTAGCCCACATTAGCTAACAGAAGCTGAGTCCCAAAGGTTGGAAGGGCACATAAATGGAAGCCAAGGAAGCTAAAGAGAAAATGACACCAAGTGGATGCCTCCGTGGTATGGTCTGTTGAATATTACACTGAATGAGCCATCTGTTTCAGCTGAGTGACATCAGAGCACCTAAACAATTTTGCTTAGATGAAAAAAAAAATATTCTGGAGTAGATTTCAGATTCATTCTTTGAGAATTTCTCAAGACTTGCATCTGTCAAGATAACTAGTCATCACTCTAGTCCACAATGACCTTTCCAATTTAAACACAATTTTTGTGTTTTAACTTATTCGACATTTGCTGTAAAGTGACTTCCACCCATCTGACAGTTTGTTGTACTCTGGTGGCTTCAGTGTTGCCATGATGTTGGAAGCTGTGCCACTACAATTTCAAATACCAGCAGGGCCATCCATGGTGTACAGGGTTCAGCAGAGCGTCTAGACTAAGAGAGACTAGAAGAAAAGCCTGGTGATCTGTTTCTGAAATTTGCCGATGTAAATTCTTTGGATCACAGGAGAATAATATCCCATATTGTGATAAGAGCTGAGCTTCCTCAGTTGGAAAGTACTACACAGTAGCCACAACAATGGACTTGAAGCATACCAATGAGCATGAGTTGGTGCAGGACCAGGCAACATTTCATTCTGTTTGAAATAAGTTCTCCATGAGATGGAGCTGATTGGACATCAACTGACAAATAAGTAAACAAACTGCCTCATAACATCTGACAAATCTTGAATTTTTATTCGGTATATATATATATATATATATATTCTAGGTATCTATTTCTGCAAGTAAATTGTTAGCCCCCAAAGGGCAGGGCTAATATCATACACATTCTTTATGTTATAGAAAACCATCATAACAATATAAATATATGTTAGCTTCTGCACAATAATTATTGCTTAATAAATGAATGAAATTATTAAAATAATTGGGAAATCCTCCTCTTCATTTTAGAATAGTGAGTAAAGAAAGAAGAGGGGTACTAATCTTAAAAAAAAAAACAACAACAAAAAAAAACCTGTCCTATGTGAAAAATGGATAGAAGTGCTGAATTGAATTTTTAAAAATAATTTTGAAGTTAAAAACAAAAATTTTTAATGATAAAATTTATGGCATAAAGCAACTGGCTTCTCTTGTCACCATTCTTCTGGGAAATATTTTGCATTCATTATTTCCTTGAAGAATTTGACCTAAAGACGGACAGAAATCTTCATGGAACACTTCCTGTTGACATATTTTCCAAGGCAGAGGCACCTGGCTGGGTAGAAATGTGAATTTCAGGACCTAATCAAGATCTTTTAATGATTAGCTCAGGCTTATAGTACATTTAAAATTGAAAACCTTGATAACACCTTTTTCTTCTTCTTCTTTTTTTTTTTTTTTGTTTAACACTTCTAAACTTCAGTTCTTTCTCTCATCTGCTATTTTTACTACTGAGACATTGAGGTAACATTAGAAAGTATGTAGGTTTTCTTTTTGTTTAACACTTCTTTCTGTTGTAATCTGTCACTCATCATCTGTTATTATTAATATTTACCAAATACTTTCTTTTGAGAGACAATCTTATTTTTGTATGTGGTGATTAAGTACTTGGGCTAGATTTGGATTTCAATTTTCCACTTTCTAACCTACCGTGGACAATCTGAAGGCCTAATTCCACCATTTGGCTAAATAAATAAAAATATCCTAGATTGTGGAGATCATTAAATGAGATAATTTATGGGAAATGTTTAGTATGTTATCTGTCACTAAGTTTTGTGTGTGTGTGTGTGTGTGTGTTATTAATGTGCTGTCAGTACTTCAGCAAATGTAGAACTGTATTTAGCTAAGAGATGCTATGTAAGTAAGATTAATTACCTGGAGGCAGCAAGGTGGATAATTCAGAGTCCTGGATCAGGAAGGGAGCCCTGGTGGCATAGTAGTTAAGTGTTTGGCTACTAACCAAAAAGCTAGTAGTTCAAACCTACAAGCAGCTCCATGGGATAAAGATATGGCAGTCTGCTTCTGTAAAGATTTACAGCCTTGAAAACCCATGGGGACAGTTTTACTTTGCCCTATAAGGTCTCCACGAGTCAGAATTGACTTGACAGCAGTGGATTTTTTGGTTTTGGATCAGGATGCAGGGGACTAGTACATTAATGAAGTGTCTGCAACTGCCCACTCAGCCATTTCTTTTCTCTAAGTAGTTGTTGATGGTCTATTGTTATGTGCAATCTAGGGATTACCAATCATTGTACTGTACAAGGGTTGTTCTCTATCTCTGTCCAGTAGTTACTGATATGAAAAACAGATGCTTGAATGTAATAGAAGAACAAGCTAATGAAAAGAAATGAGGACATCATTTTTAAAAGAAAATTCATCTTCCTTAATTTATTTGTTGTATTAGTTAATATCTTTTCTATTTGTAATGTTGGGTTATCTAAAAACAAGCAACACCTTTAGTGAATTCAGTGTTAGGGAAGACAGCATACTTATTATATTTCACTACTATTCTTAACTTTTCATTCTGTACCTATAGTCAAATCTGACACTGGCTGTTTCAGATGCTAAGGACATTATTTGGTGGGATGAGTATTGGTAATTTCAGTACAGGTTCTACCTATAGAAATGAGTTGTGGCAAATCAAGCAGAGAGCATTCCTGAGTATAATCTGTTTAAACCATGATTTCATAGGTGTAGCCTATGAGATACAATCAGCCAAGGGAAATATGTCTCTGTGTTCCAGAGAAACACAGTTTTTAGCACAGCATACATGATTGTTGCCATACCTATTGCTGTTGATAAAATGGATTTGGTCTACTTCTCTTTTCAACTTTTGGAGTTTTTCTCTTTTCTAGATTGCCTGTTAATCGGGCCACTATCACCCTCACTTCCCACTGTTTTCATTTAGAAAATAGATCACTGGCTTCCCACTTCAGATTTTGCTACTAATACTGCAAGGAAACAGAGGATGACAAAATTAATGATTTTCTGCAAGTAAAAACTAATAAAAAAGTCTTATAACTTCTATCATTGTATTTCTTAGGCTACAGTTCCATAACTGAAAAAAAAAAAAAAAACAATCCAAGCCTCAAATTGCAATATTGAAGCGTTCTGTGTGCAAAATATTGAACAACGTGAGAAGCGTCAAAAGAAGATGGAAGGAATACACAGAATCACTATACCAAAAAGAATTGGAGTGTATGATCAAGAACTGATGGTACTGAAGGAAGAAGTCCTACCTGCACTGAGACATTAGTGAAAAACAAGATTCCAGGAACTGATGAAGTACCAATTAAGATCTTTCAACAACTTGAAGAGCCCCCTCCTCTATGCCAAGAAATTTGGAAGACAGCTACATGGCCAACTGACTGGAAGAGATCCGTATTTGTTCCCATTCCAAACAAAAGTAACTTAAGCAAATGGGGAAATCATTGAACAATAATATTAATATCACACACAAGTAAAATTGCATCAGGATCAGGGGAACAACCTGCTATGTGTGGATGACAGAACTTTGTTGAAAGTGAAGAAGACTTGAAATACTAATTAAGGTAACATGTTATATACTTCAGTATGGATTACACCTCAATATAAAGAACACAAAAATCCTCACAACTGGAACATAAGCAATAGCATGCTAAATGGAGAAAAGATTAAAGTTGTCAAGGATTTTATTATACTTGGACCAATACCCATGGAAGCAGCAGCCAAGAAATCATCTGCATAAACCTCTTTAAAGAGTTAAAAAACAACGATGTCATTTTGAGGACTAAGGAATACCTGACCCAAGCCACAGTCTTTCAAAGGCCTCATATACATACAAAGGCTGGACAATGAATAAGGAAGACCAAAGGAGAATTGCTGCCTTTGAATTATGGTGTTGGCAAAGAATACTGAATATACCATATTTTGCCAAAAGAAAAAAATCTGTCTTGGAAGACGTACAGCCAGAATACTCCTTACAGATGAGAATGGCAAGACTTTGTTTCACTTACTTTGGCCATTTATTAGAAGGGACCAGTCCTTGAGGAAAGGCATCATGGTTGGTGAAGAAAAGAAGAGGATCAACAAGAAAGAGGAAGATCCTTAAAGAGATGGACTGACATAGTGGTTTTAACACTGGGTTCAAACATAGCAACAATTGTGAGGGTGGCACAGGACCAGGCAATATTTTGTTCTGTGGTGCATAGGGTCTCTGTGAGTCAGAACTAGCTCTATTGAACCTAACAACGACATATGATAAGCATGGTGCCAGATACTGTCAAAGAAGTTTATAAGACTATTGAAAGATTGGAGCTCTGGTGATGTACTGAGTAAGGCATTCGACTGCTAATTAGATGGTCAGTGGTGCAAACCCACCAGGTGCTCCGTGTGGGGAAGATGGGGCAATCTACTTCTGTAAAGATTTATAGCCTTGGAAAGAAACTTAATAGGGGTCACTATGAGTTGGAATTGAGTTAATGGCAGTGTTTGGTTGTTTGGTTTTGGATTGTTAAGGTTATTAAGATTAAGCCTGAGTGACACAAATATAAATGAACCAATTGATGAACAGTATGACAATAGAAATAAATGTCTAAATTCATCTGTATTCACTTTGGCACTGTAGTTTGGATTTGAGGAGTATCTTATGTACCTGTTGTTGTTGTTATGTGCTGTCGAGTTGGATCCAACTCATAGCGACCCCTCCTTGGGTTTCTGAGGTGGTATCTCTACAGAAATAGATTTCCCAACTTTTCTTCTGAGGAGTGGCTGGTGGGTTTGAACCTCCAACAGTCAAGTGCCTTAGGCACTACACCACCAGAGCTGCCATAACAGAGGGAGCTCTAGTGGCAATGTGCCTAAGGCATCTGACTGCTAACTAGAAGGCTGGTGGTTCAAACCCATCAATCTACTGATTGATTTCACAGGGTTGATTGTTTTCATGAGTCCATACCTTCCTGTTATTATTGTTTATCTACAGGCCTGTCTATTGTTTGGCTGAAAGTTGAGCCATAGGGGTTGAGTTCAGTTTCAGGCTTGAAAGGAGTCTAAGCACCATAGTCTTGGGGGTTCTATCACTCTCTATAAGACCAGTAAGCCTGGTCTTTTTTATTATTTTGAGATTGGTTCCATATTTTTCTCCTGATCTATCCAGGAACTCCTATTGTGATCCCTTTCAGAGCAGTCAGCAGTGGTAGCCAGGCATTGTCTACTTCTTCTGGGCTCAGGTCATGAAGGCTGGGGTTCACGTGGTCGATTAGTCCTGTGGACCAATCATTTCTTTGCCTCTTTGATTTTCTTCACTTTTATTTGCTCTGAATGAGGAGAGACCAATAATAATTGTACCTTAGATGGCTACTCACAAGCTATTATGACTCCAGTTGCTAAAAAAAAGTAGGATGGGCACATTGTCTTTGTGGACTGTGTTATTCTATTGATCTTGATGTTCCCTAGACTATGTTCCTGAGCCCCCAGGCCCAGTGACTCACTCCCTCAAGGTATTTGGTTATTGCTAAGAAATTTTCATAAAATTGCCCCCTGTATGTTCTACTATATTCATGGATATATCTGGAGCACATAAAAATACATATGTAGATGCAGAACACAACCCAGGGTGATCCACCTACCTACTCTATGGAGATGCATCCCTTGGAGCAATCAGCAATAGGGCACTGGAGGGACATCAGTCATATGGATGAAGGGCTGGACAGACAGGAGTGCATAATAACTAAGGAGGGTACAGGGGGTTGGTTACTGGTAAGGAAGAAGAGAAGAGTGGGTTAGGGTTGGGAATGATAATTAGGGAGTGAAACCAAATGTACATGAAATGTTGAATGTAAAACAAATTCTGCTCCATAAATTTGCACCTAAAGCACACACACACACACACACACAAAGTAGAAATATCCTCTGTCATCTATATATATTCATGAGTGTAGTCCCATTTACTTTCTCACTCCTATTCAGCTTGGGTGTCTATCTATGTATCCACAATTTTTTCTTTTTAATTTTTTTTTATTGTGATTTGGATTATTGTTATTTCAATAACAATAGATATATTGTTAGATATATACCTAGCTGTAAGATATATACCTAGCAGTTATTTTTTATTGCAGGATTGTGTATGTAATAGTATTTACCTTTGTTGCCTCTAACTCTGTGCTCCACCCAGTGTCTTCCTTTGCCTTCATCATTGTGTGCTGACCTCTCCCTTATTGTATATTGCCTTTGCCTTCACCAAATTAGTATGTCTCTATTCTCTAGTTAGTGATTTATCTTCCCTTCCCTTCCCACCCTGGAAACCTTCGAAGGATAATTCTTTCTGTGTGTAAATCTTTTCTTTTTACAATAGTAATCTCATATAATATTTGTCCTTTTTTAATTGTCTAATTTCACTCAGCATAAAGTCCTCTAGGTGCATCCATGTCATGAGGTGTTTCACAGATTCATCATTATTCTTTAACGTTGTGTAATATTCCCTTGTGTGTATATATCACAGTTTGTGTATCCATTCATCTGTCAGTAGGGCATTTAGATTGTTTCCATCTTGTTGCTATTGTGAATAATGCTGTGATGAACATGAATGTGCATGCATCTGCTTGTATTTCTGTAAGATATGTACCTAGCAGTTGAATTACTGGATCATATAGTGTTTCTATTTCCAGTCTTTTTTTTTTTTTTTTTAAGAAAAACTGTTTTCCACTGTGGGATGCAACAATTTTTGTTTTACAGAGCTCTGGTGGCATAATGCCTAAGGCATTTGACTGCTAACAAGAAGGCTGATGGTTCAAACACACCAGCCACTCCTCAGAAGAAAGATCGGACAATCTATTTCCATAGTGATACTGCCTTGGAAACCCAAGGAGGGGTCACTATGAGTTGGAGATGACTCAATGGCACATAACAAAAACAAATTCTAATTTTCTACAAGTCTATTTATAAGACATAAGCAGTCATCCTCCTTCAAATACTACTATTGTCTAATTAATTACTGAGAAATTTGAAGCAATTTTTCATTATTATAATTTAAATTTTTGTATTTATTAATTTTCCTCAATTTATATTTTCTTGCCTTTTGTAGCATTTGTTCCTCTTGGGAAAGGATTCTTATTTTTCAAATGTTTTCTAAAGTAATGAATTTATTAGTGGACTTCTAATCTTTATTTCTAGAGATACAAAAAAAATCTCAAAAAAAAAAATACATAGTTGTTAGTTTCTTTGAAATCTAGTGTTGTCAAAGGTACAGGCATATTATTTGATATTATGTTGGGAGAGGCACAAGGTTAACAACTCCAGGTAGATGGTAAATAGATGTTCCATGAAGTAACCAATAGATTTTATTTGATTTCTGTCCCTAACCCTTGGTAGCAGTCATGAATAGATATGACAATTAATAGCACAGAGAATGAAATTTTACTTCCTCACTTAATGATTTACTGGTGTCAAAATATTTTACAAGGGCACCAAATTACTTTTATTTATAACCCTGTCATCTGACAGATAATAAACACTACTGATATATTTCTTCTGTTAGATTGACATTTTTGTTTTTAACTAGGATGGAAGAGATTGAGTTTGTCTAAAGGATAGGATTGTATTAGTCTCCATATCTTTGCGTTTTCCTCCAATATAATCTATTTGACATTTAGTAGCTTTGTGTCTGACATCTGGTTTTTCTTTAGTGACACCAGTTGACCAGTAATCAAAGAAAACTCTGCTATTTTTCTTTTTAAGGTTAACATAATGAAGACTGGTTTTGAACATAAGGTCAAAAAATGTCAAGTACAGATCATCAAATTAAAAGTAACTAAATCAATAGCATTAGGAAGCTAAATGTACTTCTACTCAATACTGAAAAACTAATAGGCCTGTGAAAGCATATGATTTAAAAAAAGTATTAATGTAGTGAAACAAATTTCAAATAATTCAAATTATAAATGAGAAAGAAGGAGAGAAAAAAAGGTAAAATTTGCGTTTGAGATGAAAGCTCAGTAAAAGAAATATATAGAAACATCCTAACTTTTCTTTGTGACAATATTAGGAAATGTAGCAATGGAAGTTATCAACATAAACTGGAAAAATTGGAACTTTTTTTTCCATATTATTAAAAGAAAGGCACTTAAGAATCTCATGCCTCCAAATTGGGTGTGATTTATGTCAGAATTACTTTGTAGAGGTCAACATAGAATTAAACATCCTCATCCCATTGTCTCATTTATAATATTTTCTATTGAGCAGATAGAATTTTCACATAAACAAATTTTGTTTTGTGAAGATCAGCCCCTCCATCCTCCTCACTCTACTCCATTCAGGCCCCAGTACCTCTGGAATTCTACTTGCATTTAAACCTCCTATTTCTTACCATTGAAATAATCTTGGTCCAGTTCCTTGAGAATTCCAAGTCTTAATTTCCCCATCTCTGTAATGGAAATATCACTTTACAGGGTTGTCATAGTTAACTGGCACATGATAAATGCTCAATAAAGTTTAATTATGATGTGGTTGTGATTTTTGTTCTTATTTTATCATTATGTTCTTGGCTGCCTAAGGTCCTTTCTACGATAGGCACCTAGGTGCTATGCTTCCATACTTTATGAATCCCTCACTAAGTGTTGTCTCTCTGCAGTAGTCAAGGCCTTGCTCCTTGAATTGTTTCTTGATCTGACCGGCTGAGTGCAGCATTTCTCAAACCATGTTCTGTAGGCAGGAATGTTCTTTTGGAGGCTAACAGGTGTTTTTGTTTATACAAGTGGAATGATTGAAACACATGTGCAAGAAAAGTAAGACAAATATTAAATACATTTGTGCAGTTTTAATAATTAGTTATCTGCTTTTAAGAACTGTGCAAACAGCTCCAAAATAAGTTCCCTAATCCCCAATTCAAAAAGTTGCTATCCTTAAGCCTCTCTATATAGAAGTTCTATAGCCCATATTTGTTGTTGTTGTTGTTAGGTGGCATTGATTTGGCTCCAACTCATAGTGACCCTGTGTACAACAGAATAAAACACTGCCTGGTGCTGTGCCAGCCTCACACTCCTTGCTATACCTGACTGTATCGTTGTAGCCACTGTGTCAATCCATCTCATTGAGGGCCTTCCCCTTTTTTGTTGTCCCTCCAATTTACCAAGCATGATATCCTTCTCCAGGGAATAGTTCCTTCTGACAACATGACTAAAGTAGGAAAGACAAAGTCTGGTCATTCTCACTTTCAAGGAGCATTTGGCTGCACTACTTCCAGGACAGATTTGTTAGACCACATTTGGTCTTACACAATTCTCTTGATTTTATAGTACCCTAAAATGTAGTGAAATTACACAACAACCATATTACTAGCCCATAACTTTGTGACTTGGGAATTAAGGCAGGCCACAGCAAGGATGGTTCTTCTCTGCTCTGTGATAAGTGGAGACTCAACTTGGGGGGTTAGTGCCTTGGTAAAGACTAAGGACTCTGGTGGTGCAGTGGTTAAGGCATTCATCTTTTAACCAAAAGATTGGCAGTTCAAACTCACTAGCTGCTCTACAAGAGAAAGATGAAGCAGTCTACTTACTGGAGCTGGCCAGGCATTTCACTCTCAAGACAATCTCTCCACTTGGGGAGCTTAGACTTTCTACCAAGCTCTCTGATGATCTCTATGTAATCAAACCTCTTATGTAGTGCCTTAATTCCCAAGTCACAAAGTCATGAGCTAGTAATATGGTTGTTGTTTAATTCCACTAAGTTTTAGGGTACTACGAATCAAGAGAACTGTGTAATACCAAGTATGGTTTAACAATATCAGTCATGTTGTCAGAAGGAATTATTCCCTGGAGAAAGATACCGTGCTTGGTAAATTGGAGGGACCACAAAAAAGGGCAAGGCCCTCAGCTTCCCTCAGAGCAAGTGTTTCAGTAGAAGGAAGGAGATGCGTGATGATTATCTTAAATGCCTTGACCCAGAGATTGGCCCAATATTAATTCTGTCTCCTATTGGTCAAGCAGTCCTAGAAACTGCCCATATTTAAAAACGGAGACAGAGAATCACATCTTGATGAGAAGTGCATCAAAGATCTGGTGGTCATTTTTAATATGCACAGCATCCATTATTTTTCTGGTGTTATTTCAGTGTATATTTTTGATATAGTTCCATGTTTATTATGTATTCAAGGTCAATTAAATTTTGTTAATTTCTTACAACAATTGCTTCATTTTAAGTCAATTTTTACTGTTCATTTTAATCCAAGAACTCATTATTTCTCATAAGTTCCCCTTGGGTTTCCATTAGTATGTGAAATTTTAAAAACTGTATTGTGGTTGCATTTGTAGAAAAGTTCTGGCTTATCGTCTTACTCCTTTTGCCTAATAGTGCCTTATCTTCTCCTAGAGAAGGAAATAATGAAGTTCTAACCTTGTAGTAGCCTGAGGTAGAAATATATTTAAGTACGTGGGATTTGGGAGCTTTTCTAATCATAGCACTTGGGATATTAGCTATGTGCTTGTGAGAAGAGATAACATCCAATAAAAGTGGATTTGTAATTCTATTCTGCTCTTTGGAGGATATAAATACTTGAATAGTAAGATACCATACCAGTGATCTATGGATGAGTAACATACCATGTCAAAAATTAGTGGCTTAGAAGAACAACAATTTATTTATTTTGCTCATGAATCTGCAGTTTGAACAGGAGTTGTCAGATATTGCTTATTTCTATTCCATGCAATGTCCGTTAGGTGATTCAGAGGGCTATAGTGACTTGGTGTCTGAGGCTAGAATAATCTGAAGACTAACTTTTTCACTTATGTGTCTCCTTGTTGATGCTGAATATTGACTGGGACCTTAATTAAAGCTATTGGCTTGAATACTTACATGTGACCTCTCCATGTGGCTACTGTGACTTCCTCATACCATAGTGGCTGGCTTCCAAAAGCAAGAGTATCACAAGAGAAAAGAGTGGAAGAGAATAGCTTTGTTTATCACCTAGCCTTGGAAGTTACATAGTGTTATTTCATCTGTATTCCATTTGTTGAGGAAGTAAGCAAGCCCTGTCCAGGTTCAAGGAAAGGGCATACAGACCCCATTACTGTTGAAGAGCATCACAACCACACTGTAGGAAGATGAAAAAGGATGGGAGATATCATTATATCTGTCTTGGATAATATAGGGAGCTCTGGTAGCATAGTGGTTAAGACACTTGCCTGCTAACCAGACGGCTGGCGGTTCAAACCCACCAGCTACTCCTTGGAAGGAAGGTTGGGCAATCCTACTTCTGTAGTGATACTGCCTCGGAAACCCAAGGAGGGGTCACTATGAGTCGGGGCCGCCATAATTGCTCAAAAGGCATTTACAATATTTGCTTATTGTACACCTATGTGATTATATACGTAAGAAAGAAAGAAATCTTATACTGGTGGGGAAACCAAATGTTATAGGAGCACAGAGGAAGGACTATTTAATTATGAGGAATTATTGGAGAGGGTGTCTACATCTCAGAGGAGATCAAGAAAGACTTCTAAGAGGAAAAGTAAGCTGAAACTTGAAGAATGAGTAGGGCTTAACAAGGGAGAGAAGTTGGCTGAGAGTAGTCCAGGTAGAGAAACCAGCTTGAAGAGAGTCATTGAAGCTAAAAATGAGCAGTGCAGTTGAAGGAGCATCAGGTAGCCTGTGTGATAGAAGTGCGGAGTTTCTGGGCAATGTGGTAGATATAAGGCTAGAATTGGGGGCTGGGCCACTAGTGAAAGAATTTTCATTCATATCTTGTAAGAAGTTTGAACAATATCATGTAGACACTCTGAAGCCATAAAGGATTTTTGAACAGAGGAGTAAGAAAATTACATTTGATTGTAGGATAGATTCAAGGGGAGAAAGACCAGAGGCAGGGGAGGTGATTTGGAAGGTGATTTACTAGCAGAGGCTATTATGCTTAGAATTGGTTTCTTTTAAAGCTGGCCATCCGAGTCTGTGGAACAGGAAGAAAAGAAATACTCAGAAAAATGCTTAATTTTCACCAAATTAACTCCTGATGCACACAAGTGAATATGTGTCAGCCACGTCTTTATCCTTATTAATTCCCAGCTCATCTCTTCTTCATGGATTAATCTCCAGGTTTTCTGTTTCCTGTTACAGCTCAATACACTAATTGACTACTTAACTGCTGTCCCAGTTTTAGTTTTCCCCTTCAGGATTTTGTTTTCATTTCACTCCTTCTATCTAGGGTTTCCTTGGATTGATAATTCAGTAATAATTGCTCTCTTTGTCATGATTCTGAGTTCTGCTTTTTTGTGGGTGTTGTTCTCAAGGAACCTGTTGGGATGAATTGTGGTTGGTTCAAGCTTGGGACTTAGGAACAAGAGATGTTGTTGTTAGGTGCTGTCAAATTGGCTCTGACCCTATGTACAACAGAACGAAACACTGCCTGACTGTGCCAGCCTCACAATCCCTGCTATAACTGAGCCCATTGTGGCAGCCACTGTGTCATTCTATCTCACTGAGGGCCTTCCCCTTTTCATTGACCCTCCACTTTACCAAGCATGATATCCTTCTCCAGGGAATGGCCCCTTCTGACAACATGACCAAAGTAGGTGAGATGAAGTCTGGCCATTCTTGCTTCCAAGGAGCATGCCAGCTGCACTTCTTCCGGGACAGATTTGTTAGCTCTTCTGAAAGTCCATGGTACTTTCAGTATTCTTCGCCAACACTACAACTCATTGTCTAGCTTTCACATACCTATGAGATGACTGAAAATACCACGGCTTGAGTTAGGCACACATTAGTCTTCAAAGAGACATCTTTACTCTTCAGCACTTTAAAGAGGTCTTTTGTAGCAGATTTGCCAAGTATAATATGTCGTCTAATTTCTTAACTGCTGCAAATCGGGAGAGAAGAGGCACCCCATCCTGGGACCACCCCCACCTCTAGCAAGGCAGGCAAAGCCACCCCCACGGTGTGGGCCTCTTCTCGGAAGAGGAGGGACACCCTGTCCTGGGGCCAAGTAATATGAAATCTTTGACAACTTCAATCTTTTCTCCATTTATTATGATGCTGTTTATTAGTACAATTGTGAGGATTTTTGTTTTCTTTATGTTGAGGTGTAATCCATACTGCAGACTGTAGTCCTGCTACATAGGGTTTCTAACGCTGCCTTATCTTTCTCCCATGGAGCAGCTGGTGGGATCAAACCGCTGACCTTTTGATTAACAGCTGAATACTTTAATCACTGTGCCACCTATCTTCTCACCACAGTTGAGTAGGATAAACTGTATTGAAGTTGATTTACCATGTGTAGTTTCTATGTATCATTTTTCTTTGTTTAGAGAGTACTGTTTCTAGAACTATTGTTTTGAAAAAACAGTAAGACTCAATCTTATTTATCAGATCCCTTGGAAGCATATGTATTGATATTCATGTGTTAATCTTAAATCATCACTGTTTGACTAACAGCATTTCCAACTTTTTTTTTTTTTTTTTAATCATCAGGACTTTTAATTCAGGTTCGTTTTCTCTTCTCTAAACTGTTCTTTCTATTGCATTCCTGGAAATCAGCCCTACTTCTTACCCCTTAAGAACTCACTACTTCCTTTCAACTTAAAATCTCTTAGTAAGAAGAAGCAGTGGGAAAGTTCTAGAGACTTGTGTCCTCATTTTTAGTTCTAAATCTCCCTTTCATTAATTGACTTATTCATCAGACATTTATTGAGCACTGTGCTTTGTCCTGGGGAAACACAGATGCTTAATAAACAGTCATTACACAGAATGAATGTAAAGTTTAGTGGGAAAGCTACATACAGAGGAATTACAAATCAATACAGTAAGTATAATGGTAAATCATAATTGAAAAAGTACAAAGTTAGTTGTACATACACTTTACTGGGAGTGGGTGGAGAGGAATCCATTGAGGTTTCCTAAAGGAGGTCATATTTGAGCCATAAGTTTCAAGATGAGCAGGAGTTAGCCACAGGATAAGGTTGTGTGTGTGTTTGTGTGCATATATCTATCCACAAAAAGGAAGATAGCCCAGTCAGAGAGGACAAAGGACAAAATGAACAGGGCATAGAGTCTAGAGCAAGCAAGGTACTAGGTGCAGGGAAGGAATTGCAAATGGCATGGTATGGCTGACAAGAAAAGTGTGAGGCATGGAGTGTTAAAGGGTGAAGTCAATGATTGAGGAAGGCATTATATCACAAGTGACCACTCCTTCCTTGCTAAGAAATGGATCTTTAGTTTATAAGGGTACGGGATCATTTGAGGGATTTTCAGCTGAAGTGTTACATAGTCAGGTTAGCATTTTAGAGAAATCACTCTGACAGCTGCATGAAAGATAGATTTGAAATTAAAATGGAATAAAAGAAGAGATGGTTCACATGTCTGTTAGAGTGAATGGATATGAGACTTAGAGGTTGATTATGAAAGTTAGTGGTTGAGTGGAAGTGGAGAGCTGAGAGTGAGGAATCAAAGACAATTCTAGGCTTCTGATCTGGGTGAGTGGATATATAGGGTGTCACCAACTGAGAGGGAAAATTCAGGACAATGAGCATGTTTTGGCTGGCACAGGAAAAGTTAAGTTTTGAACCTGTTGATTTTGAAGGGCCTGAATTTGAGGACTATATGCAGATGTATACTGGCAAGTGTTATGTTTGAAACTGGATCCCAGGTGAGAGATCTGGGGTGAGGATATTATAGATTACAGAGAGGCGACTCAGCCCAGAGGATTTAGGTGAGCATATAGAGGGAGGAGAGCAGTGAGATGAGATGAAGAAATATGTAATGAGAGAAATAGAGGGGAAACACCCAGGGAGGTTTAATGATAACAAATATAGTGCCATCTCATGGGAGTAAAGGAAATAAAAGAATTTTGAGGGGAAGAGAAGTATGCTCCACAGTGCTACTCAAGGCAGATAAATTTCTGGTATAAGGACTGAAAATGCATGTTTTTGAGTTGTTTGGACATCATTTTTTTTTCAAAAATATCTTCCCTCTTCCTACTTTAAGTATATTTATAGGGGAAAAAAAAGATCCAGGTTAACATCTATGTCTTCCAGGCAGGCAGTGCACTGTGGTGGCTAAGAGTGGAGGGAGATTCATATTCCTAGCATGATATTCCTGGCCTGTTCCGATGCCCTGGTGCTGAGTATTATAATCTCATTTAAATTTGAAAGAAAACACTTGGCATGTGTAACCCATGCTCCTTTCCTTTGATTTGGGCACTTTTTTTGTCCCTTAAATTGTTTAATAAACAAATCCAATATTCTGAGATCTCTTTCTTGGAAAAACGAATGGAATGGAAATATAAATCTATTAGTTCTGGGAAAACATCTGAGGTCCAAATGTAAATGAAATTTACATGGAAGGGACAACGTGTAAATTTGGGAAGGTGAGGAGAATATGTTTATGTGTTCACAAACATACTAACTTATGCCTCCTTGTCTTAGGAGGCCATACTAATCTTTTAGTTTGATGCAATAGATCCTATCTATTTTTTCATGAACATTGTATTGGAAGTTATGAAGCCTACAAATTAAAGCACTGCCTTCAACTTCAAGGAGTTAAATGTCGAAAACTCTTGCATCTGAAATAGTAAAGTGTGTGATAATAGTACAAATAGTAAATGTTATGGACTTTCAGAGTGTGGAAAAACTTCTTAATGGAGAGAGATATTGCTCTGGACCTTAAAGAGATGGAATAATTTGGATAACAGTGAGGTAGCAAGTGAGTATTACAGGATAGGAGAATAGCAAGGAGTGAAACAGTGAATTTATCTGGGAAGAAAGAATTCATATTGAACAAGGAAGGCCATATCCTACATTATTGGAAAATGGTTTTAATTTTATTTTTTAAGTTAGGGATAGATATAAAATATGAATTTATCATTAATGGTGCAAATGAGTGGCAAAACCTCTAAACAAGAAGATAAGCAGGTTTACAATAATCTGTGGTTGTAATTCAAATGGGAGACAGATCAGAGCAAAGGCAGCAGGAATGGAAAGGAGAGGAAGCCATAAATAAAAGAGACAGTTTAAAGGAATACATCACCGGAGTCCCTGACTATAGAGATGAAGGTAAGGTATTTTAATTTTAAAAATATTTGTTAATTGCTTACATTGTGGAAAGTATTACATTAGTTATGTCAAGATATAAACAATGTAATTAAGATTTAGCTTCTTCCCTTAACAAGTTTGTAGTCATATAACAGGGCAATGTGCATACATAATAAATATAAGTTAAAGAAATAAAAGTTTTGAACATGAGTGACTAAAGGCATGATGGTAATGCTGACAGAAATAGAAAAGATGGTTAAAGGAGATGATTTTGGGAGGGAAGGTATATATTGTTTTGGACCTTCTAAGCACAGAATGGCAGAAGAAGAGTATACAGGAAGTGCATGGAGATACAAGGTTGGGGAACAAATGACAGCTTAAGACTAGAGACAGTTTGAAAACCATTCTCAGAGAAGTGTTTGTGACACTGAGTGTGGATAAGTTCTTTGATTGAAAATTTTCAGAGACACAAGCTGTAGACTGATCTTTGGTAATGTTCACAGCTATGGCTGGAAGAAGAAAGAGGAGCCAGTTATAGAGGAAAGGAAGGGGCATTTGGATAGAAGAGTGCTTTAAAGAGGTTGATGGTGGGAAGCTGTCTCATGGATGAAAGAGTGAATGCCAGAGTTCATAATGGTCCAGGGGAAAGAGTTCTGAGAAAGACCTTGAACCCTCAGTAATTAGAAGAACAATCTTCACCAGATTATATAGGATTAAGGAGGGGCTATAGGAGTTTAAGGAGCTCTGATGGCGTAGTGCCTAAGGCATTTGACTACTAACCAGAAGGCTGGCAGTTCAAACCCACCAGCCACTCCTCAGAAGGAAGGTTGGGCAATCTACTTCTGTAGTGATA
>NW_006921983.1:2182952-2183882 GCF_000298275.1 Orycteropus afer afer | reverse complement strand
CTTCCTTCCGAGGAGTGGCTGGTGGGTTTGAACCGCCAGCCGTCTGGTTAGCAGGCAAGTGTCTTAGCCACTATGCTACCAGAGCTCCCAACAAATCTTTATGGAAGTAATTTACCACCTTGGAAATCAATGGGGGTCACTATGAGTCATAATTGACTCTATGGCAGTGAGGTTTTGTTTCTGTTTTTAATAGGATGACAAAGGAGCTCTGGCAGTGCAGTAGTTAAGTACTTGGCTGCTAACCCTAAGGTCAGCAGTTGGAATCCACTAGCCTCTCTGCAGGAGAATGATATAGCAATCTGTTTTCTTAAAGATTTACAGCCTTGAAAACACTATAGGGCAGTTCTACTCTCGCTATGAGTGAGAATCTACTCACTAGATGGCAGTGGGGAAAACAAAAAGATAGGATGACAAAATGAATATTTGTTGAACAAATATTTGTTGAGTATCTGATGTGTGCAAAGTGTTTTAGTAAGTGTTTAAAAATGGCAACAGTTAATATAGCAACTCCTTCCCAAAGGAAATATAAACATGATGACAAAGTATGGTATGATGAAAGGAATGATATAGCAAGATCAGATTATTGCTGGAGATCAGAGGAAGAAAATATTGCTTTGGCAGATGAGGAAGTAGAAGGTGGGAAGGAGGATAAAAAAGGATCAGAAAATAAAACATGCAGGAAGTAGAACTGAGCTGGGTTTTGAGAGATTGCTAGAATATGAATGGGTAGATGATGAAATAGGATCTGGGTCAAATGGACAAATAATTTTAAGGTGAAAAGAATGAGATGCCTATGCTTATCAAGAAATATGTATATGAAAGATAATAATAGGTAAACAGAGGTGGGGTAAGATGGCGGACTAGGCAGAAGGATTGCACAGACCCTCTTCAACAAAGAAAAGGGAAACCAATTAACACAGACACAGAAGA
>NW_006921983.1:2174568-2177992 GCF_000298275.1 Orycteropus afer afer | reverse complement strand
AAAAAAAAAAAAAAATAGGTAAACAAAACCAAATGAAACCCATTCCCATTGAGTCCATTCCAACTCATAGCGATCCCCACTGGGTTTCCAAGGCAGTAAATATTTACAGAAGTAGATTGCTTCCTCTTCCTTCCGCAGAGCAGCTGGTATGATGCTAGTGCTGACAGAAGTAGAAAAGATAATGGAAGATGATTTTGGAAGGGAAGATACATGTAGTTTTGGACATTCTAAGCACACTATGGCAGAAGAAGAGTATATAGGAAGTGGTTGGGGATAAAAGATTGGAGCACTGATAACAGCCTAAGACTAGAGACAGTTTGAAAACCATTCTCAAAGAAGTGTTTATGAAACTGTGAGTGTGGATAAGCTCTTTGATCAAAAATTTTGGGTTTGAACAGTCAAATGCCTTAAGCAGTGAACCACCAGAGCTCCTTAATAATGGAAACAACAACAACACCAACAACAAAACACAAACTCACTACCATCTAGTCCATTCTGACTCATAGAGACTCCCATTGGGTTTCTGAGGCTGTAAATCTTTACAGAAGTAGAGTGCCCCATCTTCCTTCCATGGAGTGGCTGGTAGGTTTGGACTACTGACCTTCTGATTAGCATCAAATGCCCTAGGCACTGTGCCACCAGAGCCCTTTATGAATGGATAAGCAGGTTAAAATGGTCAGGTAGGGTCAGATCATGGAGCACCTTGGTTACCAATATAGGCATACTTTATGAAGAGAACAATGTGGGGTTATGCCTACACAGATGCACTTCCGTATTGTAGCCTTATTGATTTATAATTTACATAAACTACAACTCACTCATTCAAAGTATACTGTTCATTAACTTCTAATAAACATATAGTCATATAATTCCAGCATGCTCAAATTTTAGAATACTTCCATCACCCCCCAAATTTCTTCATGCTCCTCTGCAACCAATCCCTGCCTTCACCCTAGCCTCAAGCAGCCACTAGTTTGCTTTTCTCTACTTATAGGTTTAAGGAGCTCTGCTGGCACAGTGCCTAAGGCATTTGTTTGCTAACCAGAAGTCTTGTGATTCAGACCCATGAGCCCCTCAGCAGAAGGAAGATGGGGCAATCTACTTCTGGTAAAAATTTACTGCCTCAGAAATCCTATGGGGATCACATTGATGGCAGTGGGTTTGGTTTTGGTTATGTATAGGCTTGCCTTTCTTGGAGTTTCATGTAAATGGAATCATACAGTAGGTAGTGTTTTGTGGCTGGCTCAATGCTCATGATGGCAGGGACAGCTTGGATATTACCAAGTGGTGTTAGGACCTAAGAATTAACCTAAAAATCATCCCTGCTAGCCAGGGGCTGCACAGAGGACTGCACTGGTGGCTGGTGAATGTTTTTTGATTGTTATTTACAAGAGATACTAAAGGGAGTCGTTTGAACAGATGACCAATAATAGCAAACAAGAACCGAATATTAATACACACGATTACATAACCCAGAAACCAACACAGCTATGGTCATATCCAAAGTAAAATAAGCTTACAAGATTGAAAACAGGGAACCAGAGACATCAATTGGCAAGTGAGGACAATTACAAACCAAAAAGAGGGAAAAAATTGTGTAGTTATGGAACTTCTAAATAGTGATGAAATCAACAGAGTTGCAAGATAGAATGGACTCTTCTAAACTTGAGGAGAGAACTGTAAACCACAGAGCAACCTTAAAGTAAAATGATAAACTCTCACATCACAATAAAAAAGAGGACAAGCACAACTATTTAGCAAATACTAAAAGAATGACAACAATGGAAATGATAACATGGTTCATAAATATAATGAGCTCAGCACAGAAAATTATATGGAACAAAGAAACCAGGAACACCATGAAAAAACACATATCAAAATGACAGCAACCAATTCATACTTCTCAATAATTACACTGAATGTCAATGGATTAAATGCACCACTCAAGAGACAGAGTTGTGGACTGGCTAAGAAAACATAACCCATCCATATCCTGTCTACAAGAGACACACCATAGAGTTAAAGAAAAATATAGACTTAAAAATCAAAGGTTGGGAAAAGATATATGAAACAAATAGCAACCAAAAAAAGAGGAGGAGTGGCAATATTAATTTCTGATCAAATTGACTTTAAGACAAAAACCAACATAAGAGACATGGAAGAACATTATATAACAATTAAAGGATTAATTGAACAAGAAGATATAACCATAATAAATATCTATGGACCCAATGAAAGAGCCCCAAAATACATAATCCAGACTTTAACAGAATTGAAAAAGCAAATGGATGACTCCACAGTCATAGTGGGAGACTTTAATACACTACTCTCAATGAAAGATAGAACAACTGGAAAGAAGCTCAACAAAGATGCAGAAGAGCTAAACAATCCAATCCAATATATTAACCTTATAGGTATCTATAGAACACTTCACCCAACAACAGGACAATATACATTCTTTTCCAGTGCACATGGAACATTCTGCACAATAGATCGCATGTTAGGCCATAAAGGAAGGCTTAATAAATTTAAAAACATTGAAATACTGCAAAGCATGTTCTCAGATCACAATGCTATCATATTTGAAGTCAACAATAGGAAGATCAATGGAAAAAGAGCAAACACATGGAAACTGAACAATGCCCTCCTCAAAAATGGCCAGGTAATACAAAAAATGAAATTAAAAAATTCCTTGAATCAAATGAGAATGGAAACACAACATAACAAAATCTTTGGGACACTTCAAAAGCAATGATCAGAGACCAATTTATAGCAATAAATGCACACATCAAAAAAGAAGAAAGAGCCAAAATCAACACCTTAAACCAACATCTCCAACAATTAGAAAAAGAGCAACAACAACAACAACAAAAAGCCTACAGTCATCAGAAGAAAGGAAATAATAAAGATTTGAGCAGAAATCAATGAAACAGAAAATAGAAAGACAATAGAAAAAATTACGAAGACCAGAAGTTGGTTTTTTGAAAAGAGTACTGAAATTGATGAACCACTGGCAAATTTAACAAAGGAAAAGAGAGAGAGAATACAAATAACACAAACAAAAAATGAAATGGGCAACATCACAACAGAACCAACTGAAATAAAAAGGAAAATATCAGTATACTATGAAGAACTGTAACCCCCAAAATTTGAAAATCTAGAAGAAATGGACAGATTTCTAGAAACACACTACCTACCTAAACTAACACAGACTGAGGTGGAAAGGATGAACAGACCCAAAACAAAAGAAGAAATTGTACAGGTCATAAGAAAATTACCATCAAAATAAAAGGCCTTGCCCAGATGGTTTCACCAGAGAATTCTACCAAACATTCAGAGAACTGACACCAAGCCTATTCAAATTATACCAAAACATATAAAAGAATGGAATCCTCCCAAATTCATTTTATGAAGCAAGGATAAC
>NW_006921983.1:2171921-2174372 GCF_000298275.1 Orycteropus afer afer | reverse complement strand
CCACCACATAAATAAAACAAAGGAACAGAACCACATGATTATTTCAATCAATGCAGAAAAGGCATTTGATAAAATCCAACACCCATTCCTGATCAAAATTCTCAGCAAAATAGGAATAGAAGGGACATTATTCAACATAATAAAGGGCATCTATGCAAAACTAACAGCCAACATTATTCTCAATGGAGAGAGACTAAAACCATTCCCTTGCAAACAGGAACCAGATAAGGATGCCTTCTATCACCACTTCTATTCAATATTGTATTAGAATTCCTAGCCAGGGCAACAAGGCAAGAAAGGGAAATCAAAGGCATCCAAATTGGTAAGGAAGAAGTCAAACTGTCCCTATCCTGATGATATGATCCTATACCTATAAAACCCAAGAGAATCAGTAAAAAATCTACTGGAACTAATTGACAGGTTTACCTTAGTGGCAGGATACAAAATCAACATCCAAAAAACCAGGTGGATTCCTCTACACCAGCAAAGAGATTGCTGAAAAATAAGTATGGGAATCAATTCCATTTACAATAGCTACCAAAAAAATAAAGTACTTGGGAATAAATCTTACCAGGAACACAAAAGTCCTGTACAAAGAAAACTATAAAACACTACTTAAAGAAACCATAATAGATCTACATAAATGGAAGAACATACAATGCTCATGGATAGGAAGATTGAATATTGCTGTTCTGGTTACCTAGTGCCACTCTGACAGGAATATACCACAAATAGGATGGCCTTAACAAACAGGAGTGTATTCTCTTACAGTTTGGAGGCTTTAAGTCTGAGTTCTAAGTGCCAGGCTCTAGAGGCTGTGTGAAAGCCGCTCAACCTTGCGCTTCAGCTCTGCCTCCTGCTCCCGGCCTACTGAAGCTAGAGGCATCTCTTAATTCCAGCAGCGACTGGCTGCTGAGGCTAACAAGCTCAAGGTCAACAAATAAAATGGTACAGTCCTGATGTTACCAAACCATATGGCAGGCTATTAGTTCAAGTCCATTGTAAGTCCCAAGGTCAACAGAGCATGGCAAGTTGCTGAACAATGACATGGCTACATGCAGGATTCAAGCATGCCATAAGCTAGAGACTATCCCCAAAGCTTCTCCTTATATACAGGAAGCAGACCACATCCCAAAGGCAGCTACTCAGCTGCTTGTGGTAAATCCCTGGTATTGGTACAATGACAGACACATAGACCAATGGAACAGAACTGAGAACCCAGAAACAGATCCATCAACCTACAGTCAGCTGATCTTTTACAAAGGCCCCAAATCCCTTATATGGGGAAGAGATTGTCTGTTTAATAAATGGTGCTGGCAAAACTGGATGTCCATTTGCAGAAAAATGAAACAAGCTCTGTACCTCACACCATACACAAAAACTAACTACAGATGGGTCAAAGACTTAAATGTGAAACCTAAAACTATAAAGTTCCTCAAGCAAAAACTAGGGGCAAATTTAGGGGCCCTAATATATAGCATAAATAGACTACCAAGCATAACCCAAAATGTACAAACAGCAGAAGAGAAACTAGATGAATGGTACCCTCTAAAATTTAAATTTTTATGTGCTTCCAAAGACTTCTCCAAGAGTCAAAAGAGAACCTACATATTGGAAAAAAATATTCTGCAATGACATATCTGACGAGGGACAAATTTGTACAATTTATAGAAAGCCCCAATACCTCAATAGCAAAAAGAAAAATAATCCAATTAAAAAATAGGCTGTTGTTGTTGTTGTTAAGTGCCGTCGAGTCGGCCCCGACTCATAGCAACCCCTCCTTGGGTTTCCGAGGCAGTATCACTACGGAAGTAGGATTGCCCAACCTTCCTTCTGAGGAGTGGCTGGTGGGTTTGGACCGCCAGTCTTCTGGTTAGCAGTCAAGTGCTTTAGCCACTATGCTACCAGAGCTCCTATAGACACTTCACCAAAGATGATATTCAGTCAGCCAACAAACATTTGAATGTTTACCCATCAGATCATTAGCCATCAGAGAGATGCAAATCAAAACAATGAGATACCATTTTCTCCAGCCCTAGTAGCAAAGTTCAACAAGACAGAAAATAACAAATGCTGGTGAGGATGGGGAGAGTTTGGGACTCTCATACGCTACTGATGGAACTGTAAAATGATAAACCCACTGTGGAAGGCAGTATGGTGATTCCTTAAAAAGTTGGAATTAGAAATACCATTTGATCCAGCCATTCCATTCCTATGTGTATATCCTAAAGAAGTGAGAGCCAGAACAAGAACAGATATATGCACAGCCATGTTCATTGCAGTACTATTTACAACAGCAAAAAGATGGCAACAACCTAGGTGACCATCAAAGAGGAATGGATAGCCAAACTATAGCACATACACACAGTGGAATACTATGCAACCCTAAAGAATAATGTAGAATCTGCAAAACACCACATAACATGGATGAACTTGGAGGACATTATGCTG
>NW_006921983.1:2154755-2171373 GCF_000298275.1 Orycteropus afer afer | reverse complement strand
AGTATGTTGGTATGCTCTGTAAGAATTCCCAAAGAGCTCTGGTAGTGTACAGGTAGCTAAGGGACTTGACTGCTAACCAGAAGGCTCGTGGTTCATACCCACCAGCCACTCCTCAGGCGGAAGATTAGACAATCTACTTCTGTAGTGATACTGCCTCAGAAATCTAAGGAGGGGTTGTTATGAGTCAGGTCCAACTTGATGGCAAACAACAACAACAATGTAAGAATTCCCAGGTATGTAGTAGAGCTGACAAGGGACAAGGTTGTAGTTACTTCCTGGCTACAGCCTGCTACCCAGAGGGAGTGAGTAGTTGGACCTGTGGGCTCAGGACCATAGTCGCAGGGGACATCAAGTTCAATTGGCAGAACATACTACACAAAGCATTATTCCACATCCTACGTTGCTGAGTAGCAACTGGGATCTTAAAAGCTTGCAAGCGGCCATCTAGATGCAACAATGGGTCTCTCCTCGTTGAAAGAAGAGAAGAATGAAGAAAACCAAAGACGCATGGAAACAATTAGTCCAAGCGACTGGTACACTATGAGATCCTCAACCTATATGACTATAAGACCAGAAGAACTAGATGGTGTCCAGCTACCACAGTCAACCACTCGGAAGGGGATCTATGTAGGAGATCATGGATAGAGTGGGAGAACAATGTGGAATAAAACTCAAAATAATTAAAAAAAAAAAAAAAAAAAAGACAAGGTTTGTTGGTCTGATAGAACCTGATGGAATCACTGAGACTATATGGCCCCTAGTTGCCCTTCAGGTCTAAAATTGAACCTATACTTGTGGCTTCCAGCCAGACAAAAGACAGGCATATTAGCTGAACATTTACATTAGGTAGATACACTCCTTGGAGAGAACAATCAAAGCAGAATAGAAGGGCTGTGCAGGCACAGGGAGATAGATCAGGAGCAGGAGTGCATGGGAGGGAAGGATATAAGGAAGAAGTAACTATGCGGAGGAAGTGGGAGGGGAACTGTTGCATTGTGGGATATTTCAGTTAATGTCATAAGACAAAGTATATGTGAACTGCTGTATGGAAAGTGAATTTACTCTGTAAACTTTTACCAAAATCACACACACACACACACACACAAAGTTTTGCAATTCCAGAAACCCAATGGGTGTCACTGAGTGTTGGAATCAACTCAGTGGCAGTGGGCTTGATTTTGGTTTATTGTGTATGTAAAGAAGCCCTGGTGGCATTTGCATTAAAGAGCTCAGCTGATAATCAAAAGGTTGGTAGTTCTAAGCCCACCAGATATTCTGAGGGTGAAAAATGTGGCAGTCTGCTTTCATAAAGATTTACAGCCTTGGAAACCCTATAGGACAAGTCTACTCTGTCCTATAGGGTTGCTATGAGTTGAAATCAACTTGACAGCAGTGGGTTTGGTTTGATTTTGGATCATGTAGATAACATACAGTTGGATCTTGCTTTTGATTCAGTCTGACAATCTCTTTTTGATTGAAGTGTTTAGTACAGTTATATTTAATATAATTGTTGATAATGATTGAATTCATGTCTGCTATTTTGCTCTCCTGTTCCTCTTTTATGTTAAATATTTTAAAGAATGCCATTTTAATTTCTGTACTAAGTTCTTAGCTATGCTGTTTTGTGTGGTTTTCTTTTTCCATTATTTTGTGGTTGCTCTAGGGATTATATATATGTTTTTTAGTTTATCATAATATACTTCAAATTAATACTTCTGACAAAATATAGACACTTTTCATTAGTATAGCTTCATTCTCTCTCTGATGCATTAGTACAATTTATGTACACATGAGAGAAAGAGGGAGAGAGAAAGAGACAGAGTGAGTGTTAGTTTATTAAAATTTTACAGGCCTCCCTGGGGTTTCCTGCATGCATGGTAGTTTAGCTTCCAGCCAGCAGTATGTGATGAGTTTTTCTCGGCCCTTCTATGGCTTGTTTACTTCCAAAATCTCCCCTCTTAAATTTTTAACTGCTCTGCTACCTATCCTCAACTAAGTCAATCACTTATAACCAGTAAAACTGTAGATTTTCCCCAACTGACCTTGGGGAGAGATGGTATAGGAGTACTCCCAGGCAGGAAGGCCACAAACTCATCATTCCTATATGAAGCAATGTAGGTTTTTTGTTGTTGTTGTTGTTTGTTTGTTTGTTTTAATGAGCAAATTATTCTCAGGTTGTTGGCAGCCTTTGTTTGTTTTCCAGTGCTTCAAAATGTTATTTTTAATATTGTTTCCATTTTAATATTTGTTTTCTATAGCAAGTAATCTCCTTATATTGCCTATAGTGAAATAGATTACTTTAAAAATTATCGGGGTAGTGTTTTAGGAAGATTAATGTGGGTGAATATATTAAGTGGATTAGCAGTGGCAAAAGACTAGAGGCAGAGTCGAGTTATGAGCTGTTGTAAAGGTAAAGGAATAGTGAAGGTACTTATGGAGAGATTGCAGCAGGAAAGACAGATCAGTTGGAAATGATGCTGTAATTGATTAATTAATAGGATCAAACAGCTAAGTTGTTTTAGAGAGATAAATACAAAAGAGCAATAATGATAGAGAAGAAAATGGGACAACTGAAATATTTCTTAAGATGGGAGAAACCTGTGCAATATTATAGGCAGAGAGGAAAATTCAGTGGAGAGTTACAAATAAAAAGGAAAAACTGTGCATGGGAATACAGTATTGAAATTATGTTTGTTTTGTCTGGATGTTAAATCTGAGGCACAGTAGTTTTATTTCTGGTTTAGCCCATTTCAAGCTGAGGAGAACATCTTCTAGATGCTGTCCTGAAATACACACCTTGCTTTTCTGGTTGAGGGGAGAAAATACATCACAGAATGTACAAAATGAGCATGTTGGCATTCCCACTTCCCATGAAAGCACTTTTTTCTATCTCTTCTTTTTTATTTGAGAAGGAACAAGGAAGGGTATACATTTCTTGGAAGAAAGGTCTGGCAATCTACTTCTAAAAATACAGCCATTAAATATCTACCTTCTAGTCTGATACCATAGAGATGACATGAGTCAAAACTGACTTCCTGGCAACTAATTGATTAAGCCTATAGATATAATTGTGTAAATAGTGGAAAAAAGCGAGAATGTGAATGGTTCAACTGGAAATGCTGGTCTGCATTTTATGTATCCTTAAAGAAGTGGAAAAATAAAACATTATGTAGTTGAAGTTGGTCATGACACCTGAACTTGATATTCAGGTAGGTGTGTAAGTTTGTGAACTCATATGGAGTAGTGAAGAGAGTACTTGACTAGGATTTTTGAAACCAGTTGGGAGCTCTGGTGGCGTAGAGGCATTTGACTGCTAACAAGAAGACTGGTGGTTTAAACCCACCAGCCACTCCTTGGAAGGAAGGTTGGACAATCTACATCCATAGAGATACTGCCTCAGAAACCCAAGGAGGGGTTGCTATGAGTTGCATCCAACTTGATGACATTGAGTTTGGTTTGGTTTGGTTTGGTTTAGCTGATTTAGGGGAATTGATTTCTCCTCTTGACCCAATAGTTTCTTCATTTCCCCCCAAATACTTAGGATTTGATGATTTCTAAAGACAGCTGCAGGGATCTAGGTGAGGAGAGGGAACCCAGGCATGCCCAAAGCAACAGGGTGGGAGAGTAGGAGGAAGGGAATGAAAAGGCCCAGGAACTGGGAACAGAGCAGCAGTCAGCCACAGGGACTCAAGTAAGGGTGGTAGGAGAGGTTTCCAACAGGGAGACAAACTTGTGTGTCAGTTTGTCCTACTGTGGTGACTGGTGAGCCACTGGTGTTTCAAACCCAGTGGGATGCACATGGTGCACAGGTATCAGCCCAGCATACAGACAGAGACAGACTAGGAAGAAGGAAGAGGCCATCCACTTCTCAAAGAACTGGCCAGGGAAAACCTTATGAATAGCAAGGAAATACTGTCTGATACATTACTGCACAACTTTATGAATAGTCCGGTTAAGTTAGAAGGCTCTCAAAATAGGACTGGGAAAAAGCTGCATCATCAGAGTAAACTCAGCCTTACTCCTATGCATAAGGTAAAGCTTTCGAGACTTCCATTTGCTGATGTGGCACCACTCAAATTGAAGAGAAACAGCTGCTGACATCTATTAATCATCGGAACATGGAAAGTACGAAGTATGAATCTAGGAAAATTGGAAGTTGTCAAAACTGAAATGGAATGCATAAAGATTGATATCCTCAGCATTAGTGAGCTGAAATGGACTGTTTTTGGCCATTTTGAAATCAGACAACCATATGATCTACTATACCAGGAATGACAGTTTGAAGAGGAATGGCGTGGCATTCATCATCACAAAGGATGTTTCAAGATCTGTCCTAAAGTACAATGCTGCGAGTGATAGGATAATATCCATACACCTACAAGGATGACCCGTTAATATGACTATTATTCAAATTTATGCCCCAACCACCAAAGCCAAAGATGAGGAAACTGAAGATTTTTTATCAACTTCTGCAGTCTGAAATTGATCAAACATGCAATCAGGATGTGTTAATTATCACTGGTGACTGGAATGCAAAAGTTGGAAACAAAGAAGAATCACAGGTAGTTGGAAAATTTGGCTTTGGTGACAGAAATAATGCTGGAACTCACATGGTAGAATTTTGCAAGACTAATGACTTATTTATCACAAACACCTTTTTTTCAACAACACAAACGGCAGCTCTACACATGGACTTCACCAGATGGAACACACAAGAATCAGATTGACTACATCTGTGGCAAGAGGCGGTGGAAAAGTTCAATATCTTCAGCCAAAAACAGGCCAGGAGCTGATTGTGGAACAGACCATCAACTGCTCATATGCAAGTTCAACTTGAAGTTGAAGTCAATTAAAATAAGTCCAAGAGAGCCAAAATATGATCTTGAATATATCCCTCCTGAATTTAGAGATCATCTAAAGAATAGATTTGATGCATTGAACACCAAAGACCAAAAACCAGAAGAATTGTTGGAGGATATCAAGAACATTATCCATGAAGAAAGCAAGAGATCAGTAAAGAGACGAGAAAAGAAGAGAAGACCAAAATGGATGACAGAAGAGACTCTGAAACTTGCCCTTGAGTAGAGAGTAGCTAAAGCCAATGGAAGAAATAACAAGATTAAAGAGCTGAACAGAAGATTTCAAAGAGCAGCTCCAGCAGACAAAACCAATTACTATAATGAAATGTGCAAAGATCTGGAGTTTGAGAACCAAAAAGGAAGAACACGCTTGGCATTTCTCAAGCTGAAAGAATTGAGGAAAAAATTTAATCCTCGAGTTGCAATATTGAGAGATTCTATGGGCAAAATATTGAATGATGCAGGAAACATCAAGAGAAGATGGAAAGAATACACAGAGTCACTGTACCAAAAAGAACTGGTTGATCTTCATCCATTTCAGGAAGTGGCATATGATCTAAAACCAATGGTACTGAAGGAGGAAGTCGAAGCTGCAATGAGAGAATGGGCAAAGAACAAGGCTCCAGGAATTGATGGAATACCCATTGAGATATTTCAACAAATGAATGCTCCATTGGAGGCACTCAATTGGTTATGCCAAGAGATTTGGAAGACAGCTACCTGGCCAACTGACTGGAAGAGATCCATATTTGTGCCCATTCCAAAAAAAGGTGATACCACAGAATGTGGAAATTATAGAACAATAACATTAATATTGCATGCAAGTAAGATCTTACTGAAGATAATTCAAAAATGGTTGCAGCAGTATATTGACAGAGAACTTCCAGAGGTGCAAGCTGGATTCAGAAGAGGACGTGGAATGAGGGATATCATAGCTGCGGTCAGATGGATCTTGGCTCAAGGCAAAGAATACCAGAAAGAGGTTTACTTGTGTTTTATTGATTATGCAAAGGCATTCGATTGTGTGGATCATGACAAATTATGAATAACATTGAGAAGAATGGGAATTCCCGAACACTTGATTGTACTCATGACGAACCTGTACCTTGTCCAGGAGGCTGTCGTTCGAATGGAACAAGGGGACACTGCATGGTTTAAAATCAAGAAGGGAGTGCATCAGGGTTGTATCCTTTCCCCACACTTATTCAATCTATGTGCTGAGCAAATAATCTGAGAAGCTGGACTATACGAAGAAAAACGTGCATCAGGATTGGAGGAAGAATCATTAACAACCTGAGATACGCAGATGATACAAGTTTGCTTGTTGAAAGTGAGGATGACCTGAGGAACTTACTGATGAAGGTTGAAGAATACAGTCTGCAATATGGATTACATTTCAATATAAAGAAAACAAAAATCCCCACAACTGGACCACTGAGCAGCATCACAATGAATAGAGAGAAGATTGAGGTTGTCAAAGAATTCACGTTGCTTGGTTTTACAATCGATGCCAATGGAAGCAGCAGTCAGGACATTAGACGACATGTAGCACTGGGAAGGTCAACCACGAAGGAACTGTTTCAAGTGCTGAGGAGCAAGGATGTCTCCTTGAGGACTAAGTTGCTCCTGACACAAGCCATGATATTTCCAATCGCCTTGTATGCATGTGAGAACTGGACAATGAATAAGGAAGACCAAAGAAGAGTTGATGCTTTTGAGTTGTGGTGCTGGGGAAGAATGTTGAAAGTACCATGGACTGCTAAAAGAACTGACAGATCTGTCCTGGAGTAAGTGCACCCAAAATGCTCCTTAGAAGTGAGAATGGCCAGACTTCACCTCACCTATTTTTGTCATGTTGTCAGAAGGGACCATCCCCCGGAGAAGGATGTCATGCTTGGTAGAGTAGAGGGTCGATGAAAGAGGGGAAGGCCTTCAACGAGATGGATTGACACAGTGGCTGCAATGATGGGCTCAAGTATAGCAGGGATCATGGAGCTGGTGTGAGATCGGGTAGTGTTTTGTTCTGCTGTACATGGGGTCGCTATGAGTTGGAAATGACTCGACGGCACCTAACAACAACAACAACAAAGACCTACAGTTCTAAAAGCTTTGAATACATATAGATTTATACACTCAATGTGTAATGATTCTGGTTGGAGATTATTTATTAACACATTTCTAGATTCTTGTCATAAAAGTTCTTTGATGTATGTGCAAAAGAAATGTTACCTCATAATAAACTGGTGAGATTGTTTTATAATGAGGTATTTTAATTACTTTTAGGATTAAAGCTTGAGATTTAGTTAAATCCTTTTGGCAGTGTTCAAGATGGATTCTTCTTATACTAAATTCCTGCCTCTGATAAAGGGCATTACATCAATATTGTGATGTAGTCAGAGCCAAGTTACCTGTACGTGTTGTAGCCACACAATCACCCAGGTGGAAGGATTTGAATGATGGTACTTGAGAGGTTCACTTGCTCAAAATCATCTTGCATCCTCACCTGCTCTACTGTCTATAATTCTACCCTTTAGAGACTGCTTCCTTAGGGTTAACATATTTTATTTCCAGGATTAACTTTTGAAAACTCTAGTATTTCCTGAAAATTATAATGAATTGTATCCTGGACGATGGAATGAGGATTAGTTTATTCTGCATGACTCAGGAGAAGAGAGGGCACTGAAAGAGGAGAACAAATGTACAAAATACACATATTTATCACATCCATTATAAAGGTCTTACAACTGGTCTACCTGCATCCCATCTTGCTTCACTCTACTCTGGCCTATATGTACTTGCCAGCTTAATCTTCCTGTTATAGTCAGGGTTCTTTTAGTTGCAAAGCACAGAAATCCATTCAAACTAGCTTGATTTACAATGGGAACGAGGTTTACTTTAAGGGTTTTAAGAACTCATGAAAGCCAAAGACAGGAAATGAAGGCTAGCTGGGTTTCAAGCTGGAATTAGAATCAGTCAGGAATTCAAACAACTGGTATGGTCTCTGTATTTGTTATTTTTGGTACCTTAAATGTGATGTGATGAGAAGGGCACATTATCTGTATAGTATTCTTTCAAATCCTTAACCTCAGTCTAACTATGAGAACAAGATCCAAAAATCCCCAATTGAAGGACATTTAATACTTCTCAAAGCTGTCATGAAGAACAAGGAAAGACTGAGGAACTGTCACAGACCAGAGAAGGCTGAAGAGAATATGATGACTAGAGGTAGTGTGGTCTCCTGGGTGGATCCAGGAACAGAAAAAGGGACATTAGTGGAGAAACTAGTGGTATCTGAATAAGGTTTGGAGTTTTATAATGCACTGATATTGGCTTCTTAGTTGTGACGAATGCACCGTGGTAGTGTTATTAATATTAACACAGAGGAAACTGGGTAAGGGAGGGGCTTGACAGGAAATCTCTGTACTATTTTTGCAATTCTCTGTATATCTAAAACTAATTATAAAATATAAAAAAAAAATAATAAAGTATGTATCTCCATCACCTTGAAATTCCTTTTTGCCTGATCCCTGCTTCATTTCTATCCATTGCATTTATCAAACTCCAACTCGAATGTATTTTCCTGACTAACTTGATTGCTTTCTGTCTTGCCATCTGCCTCAGAGTTCTCTGAAAGCAAGAGATTTTGTCAGGGTTGTATTCCTAGGACCTAAATCAGTGTCTTGTGTATAATCAGTGCTCAATAAGTATTTGCTAAAGTCTATGTTTTTTCTTCTGGCTCCAAGAATTTCAATTCTCTTATCCCTACCTGCATGTAAAATCTTTATTATATACTGCTTCCCATTAAGCCCCTTCATCCAAAAGGGATGACTGACTACTGTCCATATATACTCTGTACTTCCCACCTTGTCTGGGCATATTGTTTTTCTTACCTGCAAAGTCCACCCCTCTCATGTCTTCATATCCAAGCTCTTATCTCTTTCAACTTCCAGATCAAATGTCACCTCCTTGATGAAACTGCCTATAATTTCCAAACATAATCTTTCTTTCCTCAGAGCTGCCAGAATACTTTTATCTATAGGCTCCTGGGCACTTACCAGCATCCTCCTTATTTGGCAATTTTTTATGATTTATGCTTTCCTCTATTGGATCAAGAACTCCTTGAGGTCACAAATATACTTTTATTTATGTTTATATTTCTGTTAGCGTAGTGCCTAAGGCACTTGACTGCTAGCCAGAAGGCTGGTGGTTCAAACCCACCAGCCACTCCTCAGAAGGAAGGTTGGACAATCCACTTCCCTGGTGACACCACTTAAGAAACCCAAGGAGGGGTCGCTATGAGTTGAGGCTGACTTGATGGCACATAACAACAACAACAACAACATATTTTCCATGGTGACATACCAGATAGTCAATGAGTACTTTTGACTAAATAAAGTTGAAGGTTGAGTGAATAAGAATGGAAAACTTGGGAAAGGAGATGACAAAATCATCTACATCACTCATTTGTTGCTGTTTTTAGGTGTCCTTGAGTTGGCTGTAACTCATAGTGACTTTGTGTATAACAGAACAAAACATTGCTTGGGCTTGTACTATTCGATTTCATGTGACATTTGGAGAGAAGATTTGCAAGGCCAAGATCAAGTGGGCAAGTGGTCTAGATGTTGAAAATTAAAAATAAATAAATAGAGAATGGATGCTGAGGACTGAAGAATCTGAAGAATCATTTTAAAAAGGTATGTAATAGGTTACCGAATTACCATTAAGGAGGCCGGAGAGTGCAAAGAGATCAAGAAAACGCAAGGCAAGATAGAACTGCAGGATATGACAAGAACCTTCTTTCAAAGGCTGTAAAACATGTGTAAAAAACACCCACTGCAGAAAGCAAGGGGGTAAGGCCAAATACACAGAAAGTGAAGTCAATATATTGAAGCCTGTGTTAATGTGTAACTATCCCTGGGACAAGCCCTTGCAGAGGAGCATGGGTTTGTGCCAAGTATGAATATGACACGCTGTTTGTTACTTACTTATCAGGATTAATATTCCAAGGTTTGGGATGCCTGCCAGAAGAACATGTGAGCAGAAGAGAGAACATTCCTGTTGTCCAACCATGTGGAAAAGTATATTTTTTCCATAGCCTGGTGAACTGAAGGCATATTCAGACTGAGTAAGGGTACCTGAGATGATAAAAGGGATGGAAGGGCCAATCAAATTGAGCTGGTAATGAGTTTGTGAATGTAGACAAGCAAACATCAGACCTGGCTGTTCTTAAAAGCAGAGTCCTCTAGCATGGTTAGTTACAGGAGACTCTTCCTTATCTGAGCGCAGCTGCTGGGCAACATACAGGAAGGAACGAAAACTGTAGAGGACCTAGTGCACTGCAAACCTTGCCTGAAATCCAAGTTAAAAGAAACGTTCATCTATGAGGATATTACTGAATGCCTGAAAGAACCATGAGCTATAGATGAGGTTCCAGGGGCCAGGTTGCTACTCATTGAGCCTGTGGAAAGCAGCAGGTCTAAAACAAGAGGTTGTTTATTTATTGATTGATGCACTTCTCACATTAAAATACAATTTCTAGATGGTCCCGTCTATCTTGTTCATAGTTAGAACATTCCCTTCCCTTGCAATGCCTAGCATGGAGTTTGGCATGTAGGAAGTAACCAAATACATATTTTTGAATGAATGAGCAAAAAGGCAAGAAGAAGTAGATATACCAGGGTAGGGGTAAGACTTGGTGATGTGACATTTACTCAGGGAAAGTATTGACAAACTGTGGATCAAACTGCATTGTAGTTCATAAGTGTTTGCTCTCCTCCCTTTCCTAAAACTGTGGAGAAGTGGAAGATTAACACAAAGAAACTGTGAGGAGAGAAAGTTTGACTGGGTCAGATTTAGCTTAACTAGAATTAGAGTTGCCAGATAAAATACAAGATGCCTAGTTAAATTTGAGTTTCACATAAAAATATATACTTTTAAAATATAAGTATGACCAATGAAATATTTGGAACGTATTTATACTAAAAATCATTCATCATTTACCTGGAATTCATATTTAACTGGGTGTTGTGTGTGTATTTCCCTTCATTCCTAGCTAGAACATGCTTCTCATGAACTTGAGATTCAGATTACTATATGCAACATTTGGAGCTCTGGTAACATAGTACCTAAAGCACTTGACTGCTAACCACAAGGCTGGCAGTTCAAACCCACCATCCACTCCTCAGAAGGAAGATGGGGCAATCTATTTCCATAGTGATACTGCCTCAGAAACCCAAGGAGGGGTCTCTATGAGTCAGGTCCAACTTGACAACACATAACAACAACATATGCAACAGTTAGTCTCATATGGACAAATATTTTTTTTTCCATGGCTACAGACAAAAATCTTTACCTTCAGTTTGTCTTCCCTCAAACACTTATTCTTGGAAAATGGTGATGAGAGCCTGGAGAAAATTGATAAATTAGTGTAGTGCCATCTTTGTATGGGAAGAGCAGCCTAACTCATTATGACCATGGTGGTGGCAGAAGACATAAATATCATGTATAGCTAGAAAAGGAGGTAGCAAGTGTTTTAAACCTCAGTCTTGACCATTTCTATTTTTCTTCTTTGAATTCCAGATACCAATCACCCAATGTGTGTGTCCTCAGAGAGTATAAAGTTGTAAGTTTTGACCTAGACTCTGTTTATTATTTGATAGTCAAGAAAGTATAAGAACAAATTATTTAAACCCATTCGTATACTTCAGATGTTGTTAATGCTGAAAGGAAACATAAAGATAACATTAAATCTCTATGTTTTGCAGAACAATCAAATGAAGCTTAGAAGGTTAAATGAATTACTTGATTATGATCTCACTTTTCCACTTTATTCCCTCTTTCTCTCATTTTCAGTGACAAGTCAAAGGTTAAAGATTGATGATTTGAACATAGCCAGAGTAACTTTCCCTAGGGTATGACACTGGCATTTGCAAATGTTCAATTGTTTGCATACAACAAACAACAAAATGACAAACAACGTAAAACAATAGTTGCTTCAAAAAGATACAAGACAGCATGCAAAATAAGAGAAAACAAGGCAGCACTTGAAGCTGTAGCAGTTGATTTTTGGAAAAAGGACTTGACATTTTGCTATAATACAAATTGCTGGTATATCCTTGAACCCACGCATTGCCATTGAGTAGATTCCAACTCACGGTTACCCTAAAGAACAGAGTAGAACTGTGCCATGTTGTTGTTTTGCCATCGAGTCAGCCCCGACTCATAGTGACCCCTCCTTGGGTTTCCGAGGCAGTATCACTAAGGAAGTAGATTGCCCCATCTTCCTTCCGAGGAGTGGCTGGTGGATTTGAACCGCCAGCCTTCTGGTTAGCAGTCAAGTGCCGTAGCCACTATGCTACCAGAGCTCCCGAACTGTGCCATAGGGTTTCCAAAGCTGTAAATCTTTACAGAAGCAGACTGCCTTATCTTTCTTCCACTGAACAGCTAGGAGGTTTGAACAACTGACCTTTCTGGCTGGCGGCCAAATGCCTTAGCCAGTGCACCACAAGAATTCCATTTCTTCTTCTTCTTTTTTTCTTAATTAACTTTTCATTGTGATTTGGGTGAAAGTTTACAGAGTAAATTGATTTTCCATTCAACAGTTCATTTACATGTTCCTTTATGACATTGATTACAATTCCCAGCACTCTTTTCACTTCCTCCCTGTGGTTATATCCCTTTGTTCTTCTTTCTTATCCATTCCTGCCTTCTGAGTTTTACCCCTGGGCAAATGCTACCCCTTTGATCTCTTATGTTTGGTTGTTCCAAGTTGTGCAAACCGTCCAAATGGTATTATGCACCTCATGTTGTTGTTGTTATTATATGCCATTGAGTTGGCTCCAACTCATAGCAACCCTATGTACAACAGAAAGAAACACTGCCCGGTCCTGTGCCAGCCTCATAATCCTTGTTATACCTGAATGCATCCTTGTAGCCACTGCATCAATCCATCTTGTTGAGGGCCTTCCCCTTTTTAGTTGACCCTCCACTTACAAAGCTGATATCCTTCTCTGGGGAATGGTCCCTACTGACAACAGAAGTCTATTGTTTACTGAAACTTGAGCCACAGAGGTGAATTCAGTTCTGGGCTTGAAGGGTGACAAAAGGTCATAGTCTCAGCCTGGTCTTTTTTTTTTCTTTTTGAGATTTGTCCCACATTTTTTACCCACTCTATCCAGGATCTCCCATTGTGATCCCTTTCAGAGTGGTTGGCAATAGTAGCCAGGCACCATCTAGTTCTGGTCTGAGGATCATGGAGGCTGAGGTTCATGTGGTCACTAGTCCCTTGGGCTAATTGTTTCCGTGTGTCATTGATTTTTTTTTTTCTTTACTCTTCTTTGCTCTGGACGAGGAGAGACCAATAGTTGCATCTTAGATGACTGCTCTCAAGCTTTAAAGACCCTAGTAACTACTTACCAAAGTAGGATGCAGAACAGTATCTTTGTGGACTGTTATGGCAATTGACCTTGATGACCCTGGATTTAATTTTTAGAAGGTTTCAGTCATCTAGGTTATCATCTGCTGTTCCTGGATTTTAGACTATAATTTTTAGTCTATTTATGCCCTAAATTAGGGCCCCTAAGTTTGCCCCTATTTTTCCTTTGAAGATTTTTATAGTTTCAGGTTTTATGTTCTATCCATCTTGAGTTAGTTTATGTATATGGTATGAGGTATGGATCTTGTTTAATTTTTCTGCAAATGGATAACCAGTTTACCAGCACCATTTATTAAATGGATTTTCTTTGCCCCACTTAATGGATTCTGGACCTTTGTCAAAGATCAGCTGTCCATAGATGGATGGATCTATTTCTGGGTTCTCAATTCTGTTCTATTGGTCTATCTGTCTTGTCATTGTACCAGAATCAAGATGTTTTGACTAATGTGGCTGAATAGTCAGTTTTGAGATCAGGAAATGTGAGTTCTCCTACTTTGTTCTTTTTCAGCAGTGCTTTGCTTATCTGTGGTCTCTTTTTTTCCGTATAAAATTAGTGATTGGTTTTTCCATCTCTTTAAAAAATGTTGATGGAATCTGGAACCAGATCACATTATATCTATAGATTGCTTTGGGTAATATTGACATTTTCACAATACTCAATTTTCTTATCCAAGAGCATGGTATGTTCTTCGTGTATTTAAGTCTCTTTTAGTTTCTTGTAGTAGTGTTTTGTAGTTTTCTTTTTGCATGTCTTTTGTGTCTCTGATAAGATTTATTCCTAAATCTTTTACCTTTTTGGTAGCTATTGTAAATTGTATGCTTTCCATTTCAGAGACATCTTTGTTGATGTAGAAAAATACCACTGATTTTTTTTTTTGTGTGTTGATGTTGTACCCTGCTACTTTGCTGAATCTTTCTTTTTTTTTTTTTTAATTTTTAATTTTAAGTTTGTTTTACATTCAACATTGTGTGTACATTTATTTCCACTCCCCATTTACCATCCTCAGCCCTAACCCATTCTCCTCACCTCCCTGCCCAGTAACCTCCCCCCGCCAAGCCCCTCATAGTTATGCACTTCTGTGTGTCCTGCATTTCCTCTGTGTGAATGTTGCCCCTCTGTTTTCCAGGAGTCGATTGCTCCAAGGGATGTATTTCCATACAGTATGTGGGTGCTCACGCGTTGAGTAGTCTGCTTATACATCTTGTTTACTATTGGGCTGAGAACCAGACCCTGGGAGTGAGTTTTATTCCAGGCACAAAATGTATCCCAGGACCATAACATTGGGGGTCTCACCAGACTCCATCTGACCAGTAATTCTGGTCATTATTCTGTTTTTGGATTTTGTTCCATGTTTTTCCTCCCACTCTACCCAGGATCTCCAGATTTGATCTTTTCCTGAGTTGTTGGCATTGGTAGCCAGACACCATCTAGTTCTTCTGGTCTTAAGAGTCATCATGTCCCAGGGCTGATTGTTTCCAAATGCCCTTGTTTTTTTGCATTCTTCTTTGCTTCTGCCGATAGGAGACCATTAGCTGCATCTTAGATGGCTGCTTCAAAGCTTTTAAGACCCCAGTTGCTACTCACCAATGTAGGATGAAGAGCAAGACTTTTATATATTTTATTATTCTGATTGAGTCTGGTGTCCTCCAATACTATAGTCCTAAGCTGGTAGATCCATTGGATCTCTTTCCCACAGTGTCTGGCTGTCTGTGAGGGATTACTCTATGTCTGTCTTCTGTTGTTTCTGTAAGGATTGGGGGTATTTTGTATCACTGGTATCTGTGCAAGATTAGCCTCTGCTGAATCTATGCTTGGTCTAGAGTATACTCCTGTTCACTGACCCCCATCTGATCCTCTCAGATGTTTATGCATTTATCTATAGCCTGGTGTTTGATGTGAATGGTAATGCAGTACTGTGGATATTGGTTGGTATTAGCTTCTGTCATCTATATCTTATGTGCACAATTCAGTGTCCTCCCTTTTCCTAATACTATCAGTAGTTTTCTTGCTGCATATCTGGGATTTTCTATGTATAGGGTCATATCATGTGCAAATAGAAATAGTTTTACTTCTTTGCCAATTTGAATTCTTTTTATTTCCATTTCTTGCCTTAATGACGTGGCTAGAATTTCCATTCCAATAAAATGTTGAATAGAAGTGGTGATAAAGGGCATCCTTGTCTGGTTCCCATTTGCAAAGGGAGCACTTTCAGCAGTCTCTCTCACTTGAGAATAATGTTGGCTGTTGGTTTTGTATATATGACATTAATTATGTTGGGGAAATTCCCTTTTATTCTTATTTTGCTGAAAGTTTTTTATTTTTATTTTTATCAGGAATGGGTGTTGGCTTTTATCAATTACCTTTTCTGGATCAGTTAATATAATCTCATGGTTCTTTTCCTTTGTTTTATTTATATAATGGATTACATTGATTGTTTTTCTAATGTTGAACCATCCTTGCATACCTGGTATAAACAACACTTGGTCATGATGTATTATTATTGTTATGGATTTTATTTGAGTTTTTTTTATTTGAAATTTGATAGCGTTGGATTTTATTGGCTAGGATTTTGTTGAAAATGTTTGTGTCTATATTCATGAGGTACATTGGTCTGTAATTTTCCTTTTTAGTGGTGTCTTTGCCTGCTTATGGGAGGTCTGGTGGCGTAGTGCCTAAGACATTTGACTGCTAACCAGAAGGCTGGTGGTTCAAATCCATCAGCCACTCCTCAGAAGAAAGGTTGGTCAATCTACTTCTGTACACCTGGGAAACCCAAGGAGGGGTTGCTATGAGTTGATTCTGATTCAATGGCAGTGAGTTTTTTTTTTTTTTTTTTCTCCCGGCTTTGGTATTAGGATTATGTTTGCTTCATAGAATGAATTTGGAAGTATTCCATCTTCTTCTATGTTCTGGAGTACTTTGAGTAAGAAAAGTGTCAGCTCTTCTCTGAATGTTTGATAGAATGCTCCAGTGAAGCTGTCTTTGACAACACTTTTTTTTGTTGGTAGTTTCTTCATGTCCTGTGCAATGTTTTCTTTTGTTATGGGCCTTTTCACACTTTCTACCTTAGTCTGTATTAGTTTAAGTAGGCCATGTGTTTCTAGAAATTTGTCCATTTCTACTAGGTTTTCAAATTTGTTGGAGTATAGTTGTGATGCTGCCCATGTCATTTCTTATTCATGTTATTTGCATCTTCTCTCTCTCTTTTTTTTTTTTTTTTTACTTAGCTAAATTTGCCAGTGGTTTATCAATTTGTTAATCTTTTCAAAGCACCAACTTCTAGTCTTATTGGTTGTTTCTGTTATTTTACTGTTTCATTTATTT